>NW_028321156.1:0-152741 GCF_062004578.1 Staurois parvus
GGGGGTCAGTGTTATGGGGGGAGGGGGTCAGTGTTATGGGGGGAGGGGGTCAGTGTTATGGGGGAAGGGGGGTCAGTGTTATGGGGGGGTAGGGGGTCAGTGTTATGGGGGAAGGGGGTCAGTGTTATGGGGGGGAGGGGGTCAGTGTTATGGGGGGGAGGGGTCAGTGTTATGGGGGAGGGTCTGTGTTATGGGGGGGGTCTGTGTTATGGGGGGGGTCTGTGTTATGGGGGGGGTCTGTGTTATGGGGGGAGAGGGGGTCTGTGTTACGGGGGGGGTCTGTGTTGTGGGGGGGGTCTGTGTTATGGGGGGGGGTCTGTTACGGGGGGGTGTCAGTGTTGTGGGTGGGTCTGTGTTACGGGGGGGTGTCAGTGTTGTGGGGGGGGGTCTGTGTTGTGGGGGGGGTCTGTGTTACGGGGGGGTGTCAGTGTTGTGGGGGGGGGTCAGTGTTATGGGGGAGGGGTCAGTGTTGTGGGGGAGGGGGTCAGTGTTGTGGGGGAGGGGGTCAGTGTTGTGGGGGAGGGGGTCAGTGTTATGGGGGGTAGGGGGTCAGTGTTATGGGGGGAGGGGGTCAGTGTTATGGGGGGAGGGGTCAGTGTTATGGGGGGTAGGGGGTCAGTGTTATGGGGGGAGGGGTCAGTGTTATGGGGGGAGGGGGTCAGTGTTATGGGGGGAGGGGGTCAGTGTTATGGGGGGAAGGGGGTCAGTGTTATGGGGGAAGGGGGTCAGTGTTATGGGGGGAGGGGGTCAGTGTTATGGGGGGGAGGGGGTTAGTGTTATGGGGGGAGGGGTCAGTGTTATGGGGGGAGGGGGTCAGTGTTATGGGGGGGAGGGGGTTAGTGTTATGGGGGGAGGGGGTCAGTGTTATGGGGGGAAGGGGGTCAGTGTTATGGGGGGAGGGGGTCAGTGTTATGGGGGGAGGGGGTCAGTGTTATGGGGGGGAGGGGGTTAGTGTTATGGGGGGAGGGGGTCAGTGTTATGGGGGGGTAGGGGGTCAGTGTTATGGGGGGAGGGGGTCAGTGTTATGGGGGGAGGGGTCAGTGTTATGGGGGGAGGGGGTCAGTGTTATGGGGGGAGGGGTCAGTGTTATGGGGGGAGGGGGTCAGTGTTATGGAGGAAGGGGGTCAGTGTTATGGGGGGAAGGGGGTCAGTGTTATGGGGGGAGGGGTCAGTGTTATGGGGGGAGGGGGTCAGTGTTATGGGGGGGTCTGTGGTATGGGGGGGGTCTGTGGTATGGGGGGGGTCTGTGGTATGGGGGAGGGTCTGTGTTATGGGGGGGGTCTGTGTTATGGGGGGGGTCTGTGTTATGGGGGGGGTCTGTGTTATGGGGGGAGAGGGGGTCTGTGTTACGGGGGGGGTCTGTGTTGTGGGGGGGGGGGTCTGTGTTATGGGGGGGGTCTGTTACGGGGGGGTGTCAGTGTTGTGGGTGGGTCTGTGTTACGGGGGGGTGTCAGTGTTGTGGGGGGGGGGTCTGTGTTGTGGGGGGGGTCTGTGTTACGGGGGGGTGTCAGTGTTGTGGGGGGGGGTCAGTGTTATGGGGGGGAGGGGGGTCAGTGTTATGGGGGGGTCACTGTTATGGGGGGTCTGTGTATTGGGGGGGTCTGTGTTACGGGGGGGGTCTGTGTATTGGGGGGGTCTGTGTATGGGGGGGGTCTGTGTTATGGGGGGGGTCTGTGTTATGGGGGGCGGTCTGTGTTATGGGGGGGGTCAGTGTTGTGGGGGGGGTCTGTGTATTGGGGGGGGTCTGTGTTACGGGGGGGGTCAGTGTTATGGGGGGGTCAGTGTTGTGGGGGGGTCTGTGTTACGGGGGGGGTCAGTGTTATGGGGGGGTCAGTGTTGTGGGGGGGGGTCTGTGTATTGGGGGGGGTCTGTGTATTGGGGGGGGGTCTGTGTATTGGGGGGGGTCTGTGTTACGGGGGGGGGGTCAGTGTTGTGGGGGGGGTCAGTGTTGTGGGGGGGTCAGTGTTGTGGGGGGGTCTGTGTTGTGGGGGGGGTCAGTGTTATGGGGGGGTCAGTGTTGTGGGGGGGGGTCAGTGTTGTGGGGGAGGGTCTGTGTTATGGGGGGGGGTCTGTGTTATGGGGGGGTCAGTGTTGTGGGGGGGGGTCAGTGTTGTGGGGGGGGTCTGTGTTATGGGGGGGTCAGTGTTGTGGGGGGGTCAGTGTTGTGGGGGGGGGTCAGTGTTGTGGGGGGGGGTCTGTGTGTGGGGGGGGGTCTGTGTTGGGGGGGGTCTGTGTTATGGGGGGGGGTCAGTGTTATGGGGGGGGGGTCAGTGTTGTGGGGGGGGTCAGTGTTGTGGGGGGGGGTCTGTGTTATGGGGGGTCTGTGTTATGGGGGGGGGTCTGTGTTGTGGGGGGGGTCAGTGTTGTGGGGGGGTCTGTGTTATGGGGGGGGGGTCTGTGTTATGGGGGGGGTCTGTGTTGTGGGGGGGGGTCTGTGTTGTGGGGGGGGGTCTGTGTTATGGGGGGGGGTCTGTGTTATGGGGGGGGTCTGTGTTATGGGGGGGGGTCTGTGTTATGGGGGGGGTCAGTGTTGTGGGGGGGGGTCTGTGTATTGGGGGGGGTCTGTGTTACGGGGGGGGTCAGTGTTGTGGGGGGGTCTGTGTATTGGGGGGGTCTGTGTATTGGGGGGTCAGTGTTATGGGGGGGTCAGTGTTGTGGGGGGGGGTCTGTGTATTGGGGGGGGTCTGTGTATTGGGGGGGGTCTGTGTATTGGGGGGGTCTGTGTTACGGGGGGGGATCAGTGTTGTGGGGGGGGTCAGTGTTGTGGGGGGGTCTGTGTTGTGGGGGGGGTCAGTGTTATGGGGGGGGCCATCATAGCCGGACTTGTTTCCTAAGAGAAGAGCGGTGAAGCACTCATTTGTTACGGGGGGGGGGGGGTCTGTGTTATGGGGGGGGGTCTGTGTTATGGGGGGGGTCTGTGTTATGGGGGGGGTCAGTGTTGTGGGGGGGGGGTCTGTGTTATGGGGGGGTCAGTGTTGTGGGGGGGGGGTCAGTGTTGTGGGGGGGGTCAGTGTTGTGGGGGGGGGTCTGTGTTGTGGGGGGGGGGTCTGTGTTGGGGGGGGGGGTCTGTGTTATGGGGGGGGTCAGTGTTATGGGGGGGGTCAGTGTTATGGGGGGGGGGTCAGTGTTGTGGGGGGGGTCAGTGTTGTGGGGGGTCTGTGTTATGGGGGGTCTGTGTTATGGGGGGGGGTCTGTGTTGTGGGGGGGTCTGTGTTATGGGGGGGGGGTCTGTGTTATGGGGGGGGGTCTGTGTTATGGGGGGGGTCTGTGTTGTGGGGGGGGGTCTGTGTTGTGGGGGGGGGTCTGTGTTATGGGGGGGGTCAGTGTTATGGGGGGGGGGTCTGTGTTATGGGGGGGGGTCTGTGTTATGGGGGGGGTCAGTGTTATGGGGGGGGTCAGTGTTATGGGGGGGGTCAGTGTTGTGGGGGGGGTCTGTGTTGTGGGGGGGGGTCTGTGTTGTGGGGGGGGTCAGTGTGTGGGGGGGTGAGTGTTATGGGGGGGGTCTGTGTTGTGGGGGGGGTCTGTGTTATGGGGGGGGGTCTGTGTTATGGGGGGGGTCAGTGTTGTGGGGGGGTCAGTGTTATGGGGGGGGTCAGTGTTGTGGGGGGGTCAGTGTTGTGGGGGGGGTCAGTGTTGTGGGGGGGTCAGTGTTATGGGGGGGTCTGTGTTGTGGGGGGGGTCAGTGTTGTGGGGGGGGTCAGTGTTGTGGGGGGGGTCTGTGTTGTGGGGGGGGTCAGTGTTGTGGGGGGGTCAGTGTTGTGGGGGGTCAGTGTTGTGGGGGGGTCAGTGTTATGGGGGGGGTCAGTGTTGTGGGGGGGGTCAGTGTTGTGGGGGGGGTCTGTGTTATGGGGGGGGTCTGTGTTATGGGGGGGTCTGTGTTATGGGGGGGGGTCTGTGTTGTGGGGGGGTCTGTGTTATGGGGGGGGGGTCTGTGTTATGGGGGGGGGGTCTGTGTTATGGGGGGGTCTGTGTTGTGGGGGGGGTCTGTGTTATGGGGGGGGGTCTGTGTTATGGGGGGGGTCAGTGTTATGGGGGGGGGGTCTGTGTTATGGGGGGGGGTCTGTGTTGTGGGGGGGGTCAGTGTTGTGGGGGGGGGTCTGTGTTGTGGGGGGGGGTCTGTGTTGTGGGGGGGGTGAGTGTTGTGGGGGGGTGAGTGTTGTGGGGGGGGTCTGTGTTGTGGGGGGGGGTCTGTGTTATGGGGGGGGTCAGTGTTGTGGGGGGTCAGTGTTATGGGGGGGGTCAGTGTTATGGGGGGGGTCAGTGTTGTGGGGGGGTCAGTGTTGTGGGGGGGGTCAGTGTTGTGGGGGGGGGTCAGTGTTATTTGGGGGGGGTCAGTGTTATGGGGGGGGTCTGTGTTATGGGGGGGCCATCATAGCCGGACTTGTTTCCTGGGAGAAGAGCGGTGAAGCACTCATTTGTCCTTCTCTCCCCTCCAGAGAACACCAAGTCCCGGAGTCACGAGTTTGCGGAGAAGAGCTCCCTAGAGAAGTATGAATACGTCCTCCACCCCAGGACCACCGGCTTCACCTTCATCGTGGACCGCCTGAGGGAAGGTAGGAGGAGCAATCCCCCCCCCCCCCAATGTCCCACCACAGAGATGACATGAAAAGCAACTTTATTATAAATGACAAAGACAGACGAAACCCACAGAGTAAAATCATACCCCCCCAACTTCCCCAACTTCCCCTCCCCCCTCCCCCTCCCCCTCCCCCTCCCCCTCCCCCTCCCCCCTCCCCCTCCCCCTCCCCCTCCCCCCTCCCCCCTCCCCCCAGCTTCCCCCTCCCCCCAGCTTCCCCTCCCCTATGGAGTGTGTGCCTCCAATCCTTGTCTTCTACCTCAATATATTCACCCCGACACCCTGACACCCCGACACCCCGACACCCCATCTCTGCAGTCTGTGTGGGTTTGTCTGTCAGATTTGGTTTTGTTGCATGGTTGTGTCGTTGTTGTGCAGGCGGGGATTGCAGTTCGTTGGGGGGGGGGGTTATAACTATGATATCTTGAAATATGTAATGTGGACATTGTATCTGGTGAATGACAACCCCCGCACTATGTATGGGGGTCACTGATCCAGGTTGGGGCCATCCAGGACTCTACAACACCCCAACCTACAGCTGGCCTGTGCAGCATGGTGCATGTGGAAGGGTGACGCACGTCGCAGACAGATTTCCCAGCTCCTGTAGCAGCCAGCCTGCAGAACGACCCAACTGGCCCTCTAACAATTCAGATTCCAGGCAGAGGGATTTGTTTGCACACTTTTGGGAATATATGTGGAAGCCGCAGTGCTGACGTCATCCCGCACACTCTGAGTTCTCCAATGGATGACGTCATATGGGAAGTAGTAGTCGTGTAGTGCAGGTGATAAGCACCCAGGCGTTGTAGCTCACGTGTAAAACCACAGATTTATTAATCACATGACAGGGAAAAAGAGTGATATCTGTGAACATGGGATTAATATGTGGCTTTACACGTGAGCTACACGGCCTGGGTGCTTGTCACCTGCTCTGGTAGTATGTGCTATGCAACCACTACTCTCTGCTTGGTGTCCCTCCGGTCACACCCACACCTTTGTCATTGGATGAGTCTGTGAGGTTACCCCGCCCCTCTGGTGGCATGCTCTCTCTTTTTGTGTGATGACGTCATATGGGGCTGGTGTGCTGATTCTCTTTGTTGGGGGGGAGTTCTGTATGTGGGGTACATCTGTACAGTGTCATATATACAGTCATGGCCGAAATTGTTGGCACCCTTGATATTTTTCCTGAAAATCAAGTATTTCACACAAAAAAGGTATTGCATTAACACATGTTTTGCTATACACATGTTTATTCCCTTTGTATGTATTGGAACAAATATAAAACAGAGGCAGAAAAGCAAATATGACATAATGTCACACAAAACCCCAAAAATGGGCTGGACAAAAGTATTGGCACCCTTAACTTAATATTTGGTTGCACACCCTTTGGAAAACATAACTGAAATCAGTCGCTTCCTATAACCATCAATAAGCTTCTGACACCTCTCACCCGGAATTTTGGACCACTCTTCCTTTGCAAACAGCTCCAGGTCTCTCTTATTGGAAGGACACCTTTTCCCAACAGCAATTTTAAGATCTCTCCACAGGTGTTCAATGGGATTTAGATCTGGGCTCATTGCTGGCCACTTCAGAACTCTCCAGCGCTTCTTTGCCATCCATTTCTGAGTGCTTTTTGACGTATGTTTGGGGTCATTGTCCTGCTGGAAGACCCAGGATCTTGGACGCAAACCCAGCTTTCTGACACTGGGCCCTACAGTGCGACCCAAAATCCTTTGGTAATCCTCAGATTTCATGATGCCTTGCACACAGTCAAGGCACCCAGTGCCAGAGGCAGCAAAACAACCCCAAAACATCATTGAACCTCCACCATATTTTACCGTAGGTACTGTGTTTTGTTCTTTGTAGGCCTCATTCCGTTTTCGGTAAACAGTAGAATGATGTGCTTTACCGAAAAGCTCTATCTTGGTCTCATCTGTCCACAAGACGTTTTCCCAGAAGGCTTTTGGCTTACTCAAGTACATTTTGGCAAACTGTAGTCTTGCTTTTTTATGTCTCTGTGTCAGCAGTGGGGTCCTCCTGGGTCTCCTGCCATAGCGTTTCATTTCATTTAAATGTCGACGGATAGTTCGCGCTGACACTGATGCTCCCTGAGCCTGCAGGACAGCTTGAATGTCTTTGGAACATGTTTGGGGCTGCTTATCCACCATCCGGACTATTCTGCGTTGCAATCTTTCATCAATTTTCCTCATCCGTCCACGACCAGGGAGATTAGCTACAGTGCCATGGGTTGCAAACTTCTTGATAATGTTGCGCACTGTGGACAAAGGCAAATCTAGTTCTCTGGAGATGGACTTGTAACCTTGAGATTGTTGATATTTTGCCACAATTTTGGTTCTCAGGTCCTCAGACAGTTCTCGTCTCCTCTTTCTGTTGTCCATGCTTAGTGTGGCACAGACAGACACACAATGCAAAGGTTAAGTGAACGTCTCTCCTTTTTATCTGCTTTCAGGTGTGATTTCTATATTGCCCACACCTGTTACTTGCCCCAGGTGAGTTTACAGGAGCATCACATGCTTGTAACATTCTTATTTATCCGCAGTTGTGAAAGGGTGCCAATACTTTTGTCCAGCCCATTTTTGGAGGTTTGTGTGACATTATGTCGAATTTGCTTTCTTTCCTCCCTTTTTTTGTTTTGTCCCAATACACACAAAGGGAATAAACATGTGTATAGCAAAACATGTGTTAATGCAATACGTTTCGTGAGAAATACATGATTTCCTGGAGAAATATCAAGGGTGCCAACAATTTCGGCCATGACTGTATATATATATACTGTGTGTAATGATGTAATGTCTCTATTTCTCGCACGTGCGGTTTGGACTTTTGCTGTATTTTCCCCGCTGGGTTTTGCGCTCTGTTGGGGTCTCCTTGTCTGCTGGTCAGATATTTCATGACGTCTCCAGCATTCTGTTGTCTCTGATGGCGATGTCTGCATTCCATCTCCATAACGGCTCCATGTACGCGGGGCGCTTGGAAACCTCTTCTGAACGATGGAGGCTGACTGCTGGAAAATGTAGGTTAGAAAACGTCAGTTTAGCTGCGTTTACAGACCGCGTTTGTGTGCGTTTTATGTGCGTTTGTGTGCGTTTAGAAGCGTTTTTAAACGATAACCTCAGGAGACCTTCCAGAATGCCCAGAATGCACGGAAAATGAGTAAATAATTAACTATTTCAGACATTTTGAGAGAAGCAGAGAGAGCGGAAGTGGGGAGAGCGGAAGTGGGGAGAGGAGAAACAGAGAGAGGGGAAGTGGGGAGAGGAGAAGCAGAGAGAGCGGAAGCGGGGGAGAGCGGAAGTGGGGAGAGCAGAAGCAGAGAGAGCGGAAGTGGGGAGAGGAGAAGCAGAGAGAGCGGAAGCGGGGGAGAGCGGAAGTGGGGAGAGCAGAAGTGGGGAGAGGAGAAACAGAGAGAGCGGAAGTGGGGAGAGCGGAAGTGGGGAGAGCGGAAGTGGGGAGAGGAGAAACAGAGAGAGGGGAAGTGGGGAGAGGAGAAACAGAGAGAGGGGAAGTGGGGAGAGCGGAAGTGGGGAGAGGAGAAGCAGAGAGAGCGGAAGTGGGGAGAGGAGAAGCAGAGAGAGCGGAAGCGGGGGAGAGCGGAAGTGGGGAGAGCAGAAGTGGGGAGAGGAGAAACAGAGAGAGCGGAAGCGGGGGAGAGCAGAAGTGGGGAGAGGAGAAACAGAGAGAGCGGAAGTGGGGAGAGGGGAAGTGGGGAGAGGGGAAGCGGGGAGAGGGGAAGCGGGGAGAGGAGAAGCGGGGAGAGGGGAAGCGGGGAGAGCGGAAATGGGGAGAGGAGAAGCAGAGAGAGCGGAAGTGGGGGAGAGTGGAAGTGGGGAGAGGAGAAGCAGAGAGAGCGGAAGTGGGGGAGAGTGGAAGTGGGGAGAGGAGAAGCAGAGAGAGCGGAAGTGGGGAGAGCGGAAGTGGGGAGAGCGGAAGTGGGGAGAGCGGAAGTGGGGAGAGCAGAAGCGGGGAGAGCGGAAGCAGGGAGAGCGGAAGTGGGGAGAGCGGAAGTGGGGAGAGGAGAAGCAGAGAGAGCGGAAGCGGGGAGAGGAGAAGCAGAGAGAGCGGAAGTGGGGAGAGGAGAAGCAGAGAGAGCGGAAGTGGGGGAGAGCGGAAGTGGGGAGAGGAGAAGCAGAGAGAGCGGAAGTGGGGAGAGGAGAAGCAGAGAGAGCGGAAGTGGGGAGAGGAGAAGCAGAGAGAGCGGAAGTGGGGGAGAGCGGAAGTGGGGAGAGGAGAAGCAGAGAGAGCGGAAGTGGGGGAGAGCGGAAGTGGGGAGAGGAGAAGCAGAGAGAGCGGAAGTGGGGAGAGTGGAGCATTTTTGGATCAGCGTTTAGCAGCATTTTGCCACGTTTCCTTTTTTTAGCAATTTTTTTTTACCCCAAAAATTTTTTTCAAGTCAAAAAACATCCAAAAGCACCAGTTTGCAGCATTTGACCGCCTTTTGCCGCATTTTTCAGTGTTAGAGCATTTTTACAGCTGAAAAACTCCTCTAGAAGCCCGCTAGTTCTGTTTTTTCTTTTCCAGCCAAACAAATCGTTGATTCCAGTCTGTGTGTGAATGGACACCGAGGAGAACATGCCAGGGGGGGGGGGGGTTTAATGACTGTAGAAAAAACCATCAAACACCCAAAACAGCCGCTGCCAAACCATCAAGTGTGCATGAGGGCTAAAATATCCTACATAAAATTTACTGACACTGACCTTTCACCCCAACACTAACCCTGGCACTGACCTTTCACCCTGGCACTGACCTTTCACCCCGACACTAACCCTGGCACTGACCTTTCACCCCGACACTAACCCTGGCACTGACCTTTCACCCTGACCTGTGGCCCCGACACTAACCCTGGCACTGACCTTTCACCCCAACCTGTGACCCCGACACTAACCCTGGCACTGACCTTTCACCCCGACCTGTGGCCCCGACACTGACTTAGATCACACGGCTCCAGCTTTTGTTTGTCCTGCAAGGAGAGAAGTATAAATGTCTTCTGTGTTGGATCCTCTGTATGTATATGATGTATATTTCCGTTCAGAAGAGACGGGGGGTGGGCTGCACAGTGTCTGATCACTGATAGGGGCCGTCACAGAGACCAGGAAGCGGGAGTCCTGGGGCCCAACCCAAAACCCGGGTCCTCTCGGTGAAGGCCAGGTCTGTGTGCTGGGCCCCTCCCCCCCCTTTTCGTATTGTCATCATGAAGGGGTTAAGTAGATTGTTCAGCTGTTACTGTGAAGTCAAAGAAGAGTGATGGGCGGACCTTTCAGTTGCCTTCTATTTGGAACTAGAAGTTTGGGTTCTTTTGATTGGTTCCCAGAGTGCGGACACCAACAGTATGAAGCCCCCTGATATATGAAATCTGAAGACACGGGTTCAGGGGAGGGGCACAGGTATAGGATAGGGGTGCTCTAACCTATAGGGATCCTAATTTAGTGTCACACTGACATTGGGGGTTCCAGCAAAATCACACCCTGATACCCGGGGTCCCAGTACTGTTGCACATAGAAGGGGTGCCTCACCCCTAAAGGTGGGAGTATCTCTCTGGGTCCCAGACCTGAGAGTTCAGTCAGTGGTTTCAAAAAGGTACAATATAGGGTTCATAATTCTACTGAACTGAAGGTTCTGAACTACCTCCTTGTTTCGGGGAGTTCCTATACCGGAACCTCCACAAGAAAGGTTCAACGGATTGTAGTCCAACCTGTTCACAGTACCAGAGGTACCAGTCCTGTCCCTCAACAAATCCTTCACATTCATATGTTGTATGGAAAACACAATGTCATGTCCATGGACAACCAGGACTCTTCTCTGCATGTTCCCCTTTGCCCACTTCATCACTTCTGTGCCTTCCACTGGTAGACAACCACCTCCAGTCTGTCGCGTTGCCTTCTGGCCTGTCTTCTGCTTCCAGGGTGTTCACCAAAATCTTACCACCTTTCCTCACCCTTCTCAGGACTTCCAGGGGCCAGGCTATCCACGCAGCCTTTTCCTGAAGGATTCACCTCCCGTACAGCTCTCAGAACATCTCCGAATCAGCTGCTCCAGGCCTTTGGGTCATCAAGAACTCTGCTCTCCAACCTTCCACCTCTGTTCCATCCTTCAGTCCCTGGTTTTGGTAGCATGACTGTTGAATTCCAGGTCTTTCAGGATAGAGGGGTTTCTGAGTTCGTGATTCGGAACTTGCTGAAAGAAAAGCCACAGCCAGGAAGCTTTCTCTTCAGACCTGTAAATCTTCCATTGGCTGGTGCAGTAAATTCAGAGATTACTCTGTGCCTCACGTCCTGGCCTTCCTGTGAAGCCCTCAACCAGAATCACCTCATAGCGCCCTTCAGGGGGGCTTTGACCTTCTCCATCATTTCCAAAGGACTTTGGCATCCCTTAATAAAAACCTTTTTTCAAGGTGTTTCTCGCATTGGTCACCCCTTTGCAGCACCCTGCACTTCCCTGGGACCTTCATTTGGTCCTCTCTACCTTGCAGAGACCGTCCTTTGAATCATCAGGGATTTCCCTTAGAAATTCTTGCCAGCAAAATAGCCTTTCCTGTGGCCATCATGTCTCTGACCTGGCGACCCTTTCCTGTAAAGAGCCCTTCCTCTACAATAACAAGGTTGTCTTACCCCATATACCAGGGGGTTCAAACCTTCTAAACAAAGGGCCACTTTACTGTCCTTCAGACTTTAGGGTTGCCGGCCATTGGGAGTAGAAAAGGTCTCGACTTCAGTGGGGAACAAAAGAAGGCCCCATCGTTGGTGTCAGTGGGAGGAACTGTGCCCATTATTGATGTCAGTGGGAGGAATTGTGCCCCATCATTGGTGTCAGTGGGAGGAATTGTGCCCCATCATTGGTGTCAGTGGGAGGAATTGTGCCCCATCATTGGGGGGGGGAATTGTGCCCCCTCGTTGGTGTCATTGGGAGGAATTGTGCCCCATCGTTGCCATTGGGAGGAATTGTGCCCCATTGTTGGTGTCATTGGGGGGAATTGTGCCTCATCGTTGGTGTCATTGGGGGGAATTGTGCCCCATCGTTGGTGTCATTGGGGGGAATTGTGCCCCATCGTTGGTGTCATTGGGGGGAATTGTGCCCCATCGTTGGTGTCATTGGGGGGAATTGTGCCCCATCGTTGGTGTCATTGGGGGGAATTGTGCCCCATTGTTGGTGTCATTGGGGGGAATTGTGCCCCATCGTTGGTGTCATAGGTGGGAATTGTGCCCCATCATTGGGGGTGGAATTGTGCCCCATCGTTGGTGTCATAGGGGGAATTGCGCCCCATCGTTGGTGTCATTGGGGGGAATTGTGCCTCATCGTTGGTGTCATTGGGGGGAATTGTGCCCCATCGTTGGTGTCATTGGGGGGAATTGTGCCCCATCATTGGTGTCATTGGGGGCAATTGTGCCCCATCATTGGTGTCATAAGTGGGAATTGTGCCCCATCATTGGGGGTGGAATTGTGCCCCATCGTTGGTGTCATTGGGTGGAATTGTGCCCCATTGTTGGTGTCATGGGGGGAATTGTGCCCCATCGTTGGTGTCATTGGGTGGAATTGTGCCCCATCGTTGGTGTCATAGGGGGAATTGTGCCCCCTTGTTGGTGTCATTGGGGGGAATTGTGCCCCATCGTTGGTGTCGGTAGGAAGTATTATGCCCATTTTGGTGTCAGTGGGAGGAACTGTGCCGCGTCTTTGGTGTCATTGTTGGTATCAGTGGATGAAATAGTGTCCCAAAGGTCAGATAAAAGCACGCAAAACACCGCAGTTTGGAGACCACGGCCCCAGACCATTCTTTCTTTCACAGGTGGGTTAAGTATTCCTCCTCAGTGAGGACATTGTTCTGCCATCCATGCGTCCTGCTGCTAAGCATTCAAGGGAAGTCTCTGTACATTACCTGGATGTAGTCAGAACCATTAGTACCTAAAGGCTACTGCCTCCATTGGGCAGATTCCCGGTTATTCTTTCCTCGGGTCCTCGCATGACACCCTGGACTTCAGATCCACCATTACTGTTACACACCACCAGATCTGTCGGAGCTTCCTGGGCTTCTAGGCACCAAGCCGTCTCCCAACTCTGTGAGGCCCCCACCTGGTCTTCTGTTTTACCAATTGGATGTCCATTCTTAGCGGTTGCAGCTTTCAGCCTCGAGCTCCTTGGAGCAGCACTCTGACTCTGGGGTTTCCCCTCTTGTTGTTGGGCCTGTTGGAGCACTTTTGTTGCCTTGTTGCTGCCCACTCTTGTGTTCATTGCGTGGGGATGTCCCATGGTGCATGGGAGTATGATTGGGAGTGGAGGAATCGTGACTGGAAATTCCAAGTCTTGAAGTACAGGACACATACCGCCCTCTCCAGACTCTCCTAGATAGAGTGGCATGGAGTTATAGGGGAGGCACCCCGGGGGAATGTGACCTCAAGGGCTTGCCAGTGTCCAGTCACCTGAAGGTGCGGCCTATAACCCAGATCTATTAATATTCAGCCTGTCCTGACCTGTACATTCCATATCTTGGAGTTCAGTAACCTCACAATTCCTGTTTGGGGCTCAGAACATCGACACCCTGAGATGTAAGGTGACAGAAACAACATTTCATGCTCAAAACATTTCCTTATAAAAAGAACTCTACAAGGCCTGAGCCCTCCATTCTCAGCCTGGACTTTGAAATTCATTGTTCCCCACATTGTTCTCCATGACCTCCACGTTGTTCCCCACATTGTTCTCCATGACCTCCATATTCCCCACATTGTTCTCCATGACCTCCACATTGTTCCCCACATTGTTCTCCGTGACCTCCACATTGTTCCCCACATTGTTCTCCATGACCTCCACATTGTTCTCCATGACCTCCACATTGTTCTCCATGACCTCCACATTGTTCTCCATGACCTCCACATTGTTCTCCATGACCTCCACATTGTTCCCCACATTGTTCTCCGTGACCTCCACATTGTTCTCCGTGACCTCCACATTGTGCTCTGTGACCTCCACATTGTTTTCCGTGACCTCCACATTGTTTTCCGTGACCTCCACATTGTTTTCCGTGACCTCCACATTGTTCTCCGTGACCTCCACATTGTTCTCCGTGACCTCCACATTGTTCTCCGTGACCTCCACATTGTTCTTCGTGACCTCCACATTGTTCTCCGTGACCTCCACATGGTTCCCCACATTGTTCTCCATGACCTCCACGTTGTTCCCCACATTGTTCTCCATGACCTCCATATTCCCCACATTGTTCTCCGTGACCTCCACATTGTTCCCCACGTTGTTCTCCGTGACCTCCACATTGTTCCCCACATTGTTCTCCATGACCTCCACATTGTTCTCCATGACCTCCACATTGTTCTCCATGACCTCCACATTGTTCTCCATGACCTCCACATTGTTCCCCACATTGTTCTCCGTGACCTCCACATTGTTCTCTGTGACCTCCACATTGTTCTCTGTGACCTCCACATTGTTCTCTGTGACCTCCACATTGTTCTTCGTGACCTCCACATTGTTCTTCGTGACCTCCACATTGTTCTCCGTGACCTCCACATGGTTCCCCACATTGTTCTCCGTGACCTCCACATGGTTCCCCACATTGTTCTCCGTGACCTCCACATGGTTCCCCACATTGTTCTCCGTGACCTCCACATGGTTCCCCACATTGTTCTCCATGACCTCCACGTTGTTCCCCACATTGTTCTCCATGACCTCCATATTCCCCACATTGTTCTCCATGACCTCCACATTGTTCCCCACATTGTTCTCTGTGACCTCCACATTGTTCTCTGTGACCTCCACATTGTTCTCTGTGACCTCCACATTGTTCTCTGTGACCTCCACATTGTTCTCTGTGACCTCCACATTGTTCTCCGTGACCTCCACATTGTTCTTCGTGACCTCCACATTGTTCTTCGTGACCTCCACATTGTTCTCCGTGACCTCCACATGGTTCCCCACATTGTTCTCCGTGACCTCCACATGGTTCCCCACATTGTTCTCCGTGACCTCCACATGGTTCCCCACATTGTTCTCCGTGACCTCCACATCATTCACCACGTCCTCCACATTGTTCCCCACATCCTTCATATTGTTCCCCACATGGTTCACCACACCCTCCACATCGTTCGTTCTCTACGACCTCCACATCATTAACCACACCCTCCACATCGTTCTCCACGACCTCCACATCGTTCTCCACGACCTCCACATCGTTCTCCACGACCTCCACATCGTTCTCCACGACCTCCACATCGTTCTCCACGACCTCCACATCGTTCTCCACGACCTCCACATCGTTCTCCACGACCTCCACATCGTTCTCCACGACCTCCACATCGTTCTCCACGACCTCCACATCGTTCTCCACGACCTCCACATCGTTCTCCACGACCTCCACATCGTTCTCCACGACCTCCACATCGTTCTCCACGACCTCCACATCGTTCTCCACGACCTCCACATCGTTCTCCACGACCTCCACATCGTTCTCCACGACCTCCACATCGTTCTCCACGACCTCCACATCGTTCTCCACGACCTCCACATCGTTCTCCACGACCTCCACATCGTTCTCCACGACCTCCACATTGTTCACCACACCCTCCACCTCCTTTACCACACCCTCCACCTCGTTCTTCACACCCTCCACCTCCTTTACCACACCCTCCACCTCCTTTACCACACCCTCCACCTCCTTCACCACACCCTCCACCTCGTTCTTCACACCCTCCACCTCGTTCACCACACCCTCCACCTCGTTCACCACACCCTCCACCTCGTTCACCACACCCTCCACCTCGTTCACCACACCCTCCACCTCGTTCACCACACCCTCCACCTCGTTCACCACACCCTCCACATTGTTCACCACACCCTCCACCTCGTTCACCACACCCTCCACCTCGTTCACCACACCCTCCACATTGTTCACCACACCCTCCACCTCGTTCACCACACCCTCCACCTCGTTCACCACACCCTCCACATTGTTCACCACACCCTCCACCTCGTTCACCACACCCTCCACCTCGTTCACTACACCCTCCACCTCGTTCACCACACCCTCCACCTCGTTCACCACACCCTCCACCTCGTTCACCACACCCTCCACCTCGTTCACCACACCCTCCACCTCGTTCACCACACCCTCCACCTCGTTCACCACACCCTCCACCTCGTTCACCACACCCTCCACCTCGTTCATCACACCCTCCACCTCGTTCACCACACCCTCCACCTCGTTCACCACACCCTCCACCTCGTTCACCACACCCTCCACCTCGTTCACCACACCCTCCACCTCGTTCACCACACCCTCCACATTGTTCACCACACCCTCCACCTCGTTCACCACACCCTCCACCTCGTTCACTACACCCTCCACCTCGTTCACCACACCCTCCACCTCGTTCACCACACCCTCCACCTCGTTCACCACACCCTCCACCTCGTTCACCACACCCTCCACCTCGTTCACCACACCCTCCACCTCGTTCACCACACCCTCCACATTGTTCTTCACATCATTCTCCATGACCTCCTCACAACTTTTCTCTGGGGAAAACAGAGCCAGGAGGTCACATTGATGAGCCGTAAATTTCCATCTCAGCTAGAGAAAGGGACACAATGCCGCGGGGTCACTGAGACGCAGAAGACTCATCAATAGTCTCCTCGTCTTCCAAGAACCACCAGAAACCTCTAGAAAGAAGAATTGTCGTGCTTGTGCCCTCACCCCGGGATCGGGTTCACATTGCTCAGCATAATCTGGCCTTCAATGACAACTCTCCTCCCCGGTGGCTGCCGTGTGAATGTGTTTTGGTTGCTGGCAGTCGGAGATCCTGGGGGAGAGCGGCCAGAGAACATCAATTCACTCTAAAAATAGGACGGCGGCTATTCCAGAAAATCACATTCACTTTCTGAGTCTGCTGGAGAAAATGCAGCTGTGAGATCCAGGGACGGGTCCAAACCGATGATCCGGGTGAGAGCCGCGTTCTGCCAACGTATGTGACGGCGGAGTGCACTCACTACACATGGGGTCATGGAGCGCCAAGTCGCTGGGATTGTATGTTTGAGGAGCAACTTCATCCAAAGCAGCAACCTTCATTCCTCAATAGATCCACTCTGTGTGCACCACATGCCTTACAAACCCAGGTATCGCCTTGTAAAAGTAGAAGTGACATCATCACTGTGCTGCAGGGAGCACAGCTGTGGGAGGGGCCCAGCAAGCTCCACCCACTGCAAGCAGAAAAGTATAGGAGGGGCGGAGACCAGACCAGTCACTCTGCACAAGGAGAGAGCAGACCTGTGGGAGGGGCCCAGCAGGCTCCACCCACTGCAAGCAGAAAGTATAGGAGGGGCGGAGACCAGACCAGTCACTCTGCACAAGGAGAGAGCAGACCTGTGGGAGGGGCCCAGCAAGCTCCACCCACTGCAAGCAGAAAAGTATAGGAGGGATGGAGACAAGATCAGTGACTTTGCACAAGGAGAGAGCATAGCTGTGGGAGGGGCCCAGCAAGCTCCACCCACTGCAAGCAGAAAAGTATAGGAGGGGCGGAGACCAGACCAGTCACTCTGCACAAGGAGAGAGCATAGCTGTGGGAGGGGCCCAGCAAGCTCCACCCACTGCAAGCAGAAAAGTATAGGAGGGGCGGACACCAGACCAGTCACTCTGCACAAGGAGAGAGCAGACCTGTGGGAGGGGCCCAGCAAGCTCCACCCACTGCAAGCAGAAAAGTATAGGAGGGATGGAGACAAGATCAGTCACTCTGCACAAGGAGAGAGCAGACCTGTGGGAGGGGCCCAGCAAGCTCCACCCACTGCAAGCAGAAAAGTATAGGAGGGGCAGAGACCAGACCAGTCACTCTGCACAAGGAGAGAGCAGACCTGTGGGAGGGGCCCAGCAGGCTCCACCCACTGCAAGCAGAAAAGTATAGGAGGGGCAGAGACCAGACCAGTCACTCTGCACAAGGAGAGAGCAGAGCTGTGGGAGGGGCCCAGCAAGCTCCACCCACTACAGGAGGGGGCAGAGATCAGAGCAGGAGGGCGAGCAGCAGTAAGCGGGGTTTATGACCGGAATTCCCAGGATAAGGGATGGAGATGTTTCTTGCTGGATGGGGGTAAGTGGGAGTCGTGCCCAACAAAAACATTAAAGTGGAACTCCCCCTTTAACTACCTATAAATGGCCTCCAGTGTTGTTCCTGTTTCTTCTTGCCGGAGGCGGCCATTTTGCAGAAGCCTAGAGCCCCTGAGCAGCAGCAAATCTTTAGGCTGTCATTAGATCGACCTCTACATTTTAAGCACAGTGCCAAAAAACAGACAGCAACTGAGCACGTGCAGAACAGGGTGAGCCCGGGTATTACTGGACTGTACACAGTATAGGCACTTATTTGGAATGTTTTCCATAGCTAGACCTGCAAAAAGGGGCCGGCCTGACATCATCGAGGAGGGTTCTCTGACTAACATTCCACTTTTAGTAGGGGCCTAGGACTACTCAGCAGTATTGCCTGTGGCCCCCCTGCACCTAATATTTTCCCCATTATTGACTTCCGATCTGTTGTCCTGCATTGGGTCTCTGTGTGGTGGTGGCCATCTTGGTGGACATTTCCTCCACATGTCAGAGATGTCTCTGTGATGACTGATGAAGTAATTTTTAAGCAGCAGGAGGGGAGTAGGAGGAAGTGCAGATCCACAGAATGGATGAAGCAGAAGCAGGGAGATCCTTCCATTGCACCTCCTCAGGTATAGCTTACCCTCCAGCAAGGTGAACAGTGGTCATCACAGATCCACAGAATGGGTGAAGCAAAAGCAGGGAGATCCTTCCATTGCACCTCCTCAGCTACAGCTTACCCTCCAGCAAGGAGAACAGTAGTACTCACAGATTCACAGAATGGATGAGGGTGAATCCTTCCATTGCACCTCTTCAGGTATAGCTTCCCCTCCAGCAAGGAAAACAGTGGTCATCACAGATCCACAGAATGTATGAGGCAGAAGTAGGGAGATCGTTCCACTGCAGCTCCTCAGGTACAGCTTCCCCTGTAGCAAGGAGAACAGTAGTCATCACAGATTCACAGAATGGATGAGGGTGAAGCAGGGAGATTCTTCCACTGCAGTTCCTCAGGTACAGCTTCCCCTCTAGCAAGGAGAACAGTAGTCATCACAGATTCACAGAATGGATGAGGCAGAAGTAGGGAGATCGTTCCACTGCAGCTCCTCAGGTACAGCTTCCCCTGTATCAAGGAGAACAGTAGTCATCACAGATTCACAGAATGGATGAGGGTGAAGCAGGGAGATTCTTCCACTGCAGTTCCTCAGGTACAGCTTCCCCTCTAGCAAGGAGAACAGTAGTCATCACAGATTCACAGAATGGATGAGGCAGAAGTAGGGAGATCGTTCCACTGCAGCTCCTCAGGTACAGCTTCCCCTGTATCAAGGAGAACAGTAGTCATCACAGATCCACAGAATGGATGAGGGTGAAGCAGGGAGATCCTTGAACAGTAATTTCAAACATCTCACACTTCAGATATACAACTCTGAGGCTCAAGGCCCAGCATTGCCCCGGCACAGGAAGTGCACTGAATGGCAGGAGTAACTCCAGACAAAGAGGCGGGCTTTTCAGCTCAGGGACCATTAACACTCCTATAAGAAAGCAGATCTTTATTTGTAGAGTTTAGTTACATGGTGGCTTCTTATATCCTCATGAGACTCCAGGGGTCAGAAATTCCCAGCCCCACCCACCTCCTGTGGCTGATGATGTCATTGTTACGTGAGGCGCCTGGACAGTGCAGCGGCGTAACAGTGATGCCTTCGGCCTTGTGTGAGGAAGCCAAAAAAATCCTTCACTGCAAAAAGCTGCTGAGCAATTCAGCCTGCTGCCAGCATAGTCATGGTGCCATTTATACGGCCAAAAAACTTCCTCAGGCCCGCTCCTCTATGGAGGGCTTAGTCGTTCCTCAGGCCCGCTCCTCTATGGAGGGCTTAGTCGTTCCTCAGGCCCGCCCCTCTATGGAGGGCTTAGTCGTTCCTCAGGCCCGCCCCTCTATGGAGGGCTTAGTCGTTCCTCAGGCCCGTCCCTCTATGGAGGGCTTAGTCGTTCCTCAGGCCCGCCCCTCTATGGAGGGCTTAGTCGTTCCTTAGGCCCGCCCCTCTATGGAGGGCTTAGTCGTTCCTCAGGCCCGCCCCTCTATGGAGGGCTTAGTCGTTCCTTAGGCCCGCTCCTCTGTGGAGGGCTTAGTCGTTCCTTAGGCCCGCTCCTCTGTGGAGGGCTTAGTCGTTCCTCAGGCCCAGTCCACTATGGAGGGCTTAGTCGTTCCTCAGGCCCGCTCCTCTACGGAGGGCTTAGTCGTTCTTCAGGCCCGCTCCTCTACGGAGGGCTTAGTCGTTCCTCAGGCCCGCTCCTCTGTGGAGGGCTTAGTCGTTCCTCAGGCCCAGTCCACTATGGAGGGCTTGGTCGTTCCTCAGGCCCGCCCCTCTATGGAGGGCTTAGTCGTTCCTCAGGCCCGCCCCTCTATGGAGGGCTTAGTCGTTCCTCAGGCCCGCCCCTCTATGGAGGGCTTAGTCGTTCCTCAGGCCCGCCCCTCTATGGAGGGCTTAGTCGTTCCTCAGGCCCGCCCCTCTATGGAGGGCTTAGTCGTTCCTCAGGCCCGCTCCTCTATGGAGGGCTTAGTCGTTCCTCAGGCCCGCCCCTCTATGGAGGGCTTAGTCGTTCCTCAGGCCCGCCCCTCTATGGAGGGCTTAGTCGTTCCTCAGGCCCGCCCCTCTATGGAGGGCTTAGTCGTTCCTCAGGCCCGCCCCTCTATGGAGGGCTTAGTCGTTCCTCAGGCCCGCCCCTCTATGGAGGGCTTAGTCATTCCTTAGGCCCGCCCCTCTATGGAGGGCTTAGTCGTTCCTCAGGCCCGCCCCTCTATGGAGGGCTTAGTCGTTCCTTAGGCCCGCTCCTCTGTGGAGGGCTTAGTCGTTCCTCAGGCCCAGTCCACTATGGAGGGCTTGGTCGTTCTTCAAGCCTGCTCCTCTATGGAGGGCTTAGTCGTTTCTCAGGCCCGCCCCTCTATGGAGGGCTTAGTCGTTCCTCAGGCCCGCTCCTCTATGGAGGGCTTAGTCATTTCTCAGGCCCGCCCCTCTATGGAGGGCTTAGTCGTTCCTCAGGCACGCTCCCCTATGGAGGGCTTAGTCGTTCCTCAGGCCGCTCCTCTACGGAGGGCTTAGTCGTTCCTCAGGCCGCTCCTCTACGGAGGGCTTAGTCGTTCGTCAGGCCCGCCGCTCTATGGAGGGCTTAGTCATTCGTCAGGCCCGCTCCTCTATGGAGGGCTTGGTCGTTCTTCAAGCCCGCTCCTCTATGGAGGGCTTAGTTGTTTCTCAGGCCCGCCCCTCTATGGAGGGCTTAGTCGTTCCTCAGGCCCGCTCCTCTATGGAGGGCTTAGTCATTTCTCAGGCCCGCCCCTCTGTGGAGGGCTTAGTCGTTCCTCAGGCACGCTCCCCTATGGAGGGCTTAGTCGTTCCTCAGGCCGCTCCTCTATGGAGGGCTTAGTCGTTCCTCAGGCCGCTCCTCTACGGAGGGCTTAGTCGTTCGTCAGGCCCGCCGCTCTATGGAGGGCTTAGTCGTTCGTCAGGCCCGCCGCTCTATGGAGGGCTTGGTCGTTCCTCAGGCCCGCTCCTCTGTGGAGGGCTTAGTTGTTCCTCAGGCCCGCTCCTCTATGGAGGGCTTAGTCGTTCCTCAGGCCCGCTCCTCTATGGAGGGCTTGGTCGTTCCTCAGGCCCGCCCCTCTGTGGAGGGCTTAGTCGTTCCTCAGGCCCGCTCCTCTGTGGAGGGCTTAGTTGTTTCTCAGGCCCGCCCCTCTATGGAGGGCTTAGTCGTTCCTCAGGCCCGCTCCTCTATGGAGGGCTTAGTCGTTCCTCAGGCCCGCTCCTCTGTGGAGGGCTTGGTCGTTCCTCAGGCCCAGTCCACTATGGAGGGCTTAGTCGTTCCTCAGGCCCGCTCCTCTGTGGAGGGCTAAGTCGTTCCTCAGGCCCGCTCCTCTGTGGAGGGCTTAGTCGTTCCTCAGGCCCGCTCCTCTCGGGCTGATCACAGCCGGCAGTTTAATCTCAGCTGATTGCACCATTTATGTATGAAATGTCCTCCGGCCGTACTTAACTCCAGAATGAGAGGCTGTCCGTTCTCTACCCGCCAATCAGATCTGTCATCTCGAGGCCTTCTCCCCTCCCCCACAATAAAGAGGGATAGGGACAGTCCTTATATACAGTATGGTATATACCCGGTCTTGGGATACGCTCATACCGTCTTGTGTGATGGTGAGAATAGATCCGGCAGGAGACCAGATACAAGATAAAAGGTGATTGGACCGATTCTGCCTTGATTGGTTCCTGCGTTTTCTAAATCATCTTATCTCCAAATTATTAAAAATACCACTAAAGTCACTCAAAACCAGATCAGAATTCAGACGGTTCCCCAGGACCAGTCCAACATTCACTCCATGGCTGATTCAGACCAGTGATTGGGCAGCAAATAGGAACCTCTGAACTCCGGTGATTCACCGATAAACTGATGAAGTGGCAGATGAGCCACAAAACGCGTCTTTTGCTGTAATAAATAAATTGATGGTCATTACTTTACCAACACGATTTTGACCCGTACAGTGAAGGAAATGCGTATTCACCCCCCTGATGATGGTGAATGTTGGCCCCTCACACAAACGATCGGTCTAACAATGGAATGTTCGCCCCTCACACAGAAACGATCGGTCTAACAATGGAACGTTCGCCCCTCACACAGAAACGATCGGTCTAACAATGGAACGTTCGCCCCTCACACAGAAACGATCGGTCTAACAATGGAACGTTCGCCCCTCACACAGAAACGATCGGTCTAACAATGGAATGTTCGGTGTAACACTGAGAGACAGAATACAACAACAAATTCAGCAGAAATGTGTCTAACAAATGATGACGGATCTGCATGTTCATGAGGGAAAGAAGGATTGGATCCCCGATCATTCAGCAGGATTTCTGGCTCCCAGGTGTCTCTCATACAGGTAACAAGCTGAGATTAGAAGCAGTCTCTTAAAGGGAGTGCTGCTAATCTCATTGTGTTACCTGTATAAAAGACACCTGTCCACAGGAGCCATCAAACCATCAGATTCCAAACTCTCCACCATGGCAAAGAGCAAAGAGCTGTCCAAGGATGTCAGGGACAAGATGGTAGACCTACACAAGGCTGGACTGGGCTACCAAACTATGGCCAAGCAGCTTGGTGAGAAGGTGACAACAGTTGGTGCAATCATTCACAAATGGAAGAAACACAAAACAAGTGTCAGTCTCCCTAGGTCTGGTGCACCATGCAAGATCTCACCTCGTGGGGTGTCAATGATCATGAGAACAGTGAGGAACCATCCCAGAACTACACGTGAGGATCTTGTCAATGATCTCCAGGCAGCTGGGACCACAGTCACCAAGAAAACAATTGGTAACACACTACGCCGACAAGGACTGAAATCCTGCAGTGCCCGCACGGTCCCTCTGCTCAAGAAAGCCCATGTCCAGCCCGTCTGAAGTCTGCCACTGAACATCTGAATGATGCCGAGGAGGACTGGTGGGAAGTGTTGTGGTCAGAGGAGACCAAAATCCAGCTCTTTGGCATCAACTCAACTCGCCATGTTTGGAGGAGGAGGAATGCTGCCTATGACCCCAAGAACACCATCCCAACTGTGAAACATGGTGGTGGAAACATTCTGCTTTGGGGGGGTTTTTCTGCTAAGGGGACAGGACAACTGCACCGCATCAAAGGGACGATGGACGGGGCAATGTACCCTCAAATCTTGGGTGAGAACCTTCTTCCCTCAGCCAGGGCATTGAAAATGGGTGGTGGATGGGTGTTCCAGCATGACAAGGACCCAAAACACACGGCCAAGGCAACAAAGGAGCGGCTCAAGAAGAAGCACATTGAGGTCCTGACTTCGACCCATTTGTACCTACCTACAACTACCCATCTATAACCAACAGCACATGAAGACCATGGACATCTCTGCCGAACAAGTATTTGATGTTTTATTTGTGTTGCTCCTGCGTTCTCCAACCATCCTGATACCTCCTGGTAGGATCTAGGACTGTGTTCCTGAGCCATGAAGAACACGCAAAGATCAGTGCTGGCTGTGGATCCCACGGGTGCTCCATGTATGCAATGTAGGATCTGGCAGGGGTCTTGTACAGAAGATATGATGGATCTTTGTTTACAAGGCTCTTCTCGCCTGCTCCTGTGCTGTACAATGTGATCTCCTTGTAATATCAGATCCTCACTAAGCCTCGTAATGTGATTACCAAAGTCATATATTCATCTGATTACAATGGTGCCATCTGCTGGCCACACCCCCTGCGCTCAGCCGAATAATCCGGGAACAAAGAGGCCGGATATGAAGACCACCAATTACCACGTTCTCTATAGAAGGGCTGAGCGGACAAAGTGTTGTGTCCACCTGGGAGTGAGGAGAATCTGCACCCCCAGAGGTCATTGTGCCGGGGATCGTCCGTATACAGACTGGGGACGGAACACCGGAACCTCTACCAACGCAGCTCTTCTATCCTGGAAGACATGATGGCAGCAGATTTGTAACATCGCATTATCTCCAGTGTCCGTGACACCAGCGAGCTCTGCACCCCATGATGTCTACACTATACTGCCCGATGTATTGTCCCCGTCCTCTGTATCATGTGCTTCAGGTGCTCCAATCCCCTCCATATCATGTGATTCAGGTGCTCCAATCCCCTCCATATCATGTGATTCAGGTGTTCCAATCTCCTCCATATCGTGTGATTCAGGTGCTCCAATCCCCTCCATATCATGTGATTCAGGTGTTCCAATCCCCTCCATATCATTTGATTCAGGTGTTCCAATCCCCTCCATATCATTTGATTCAGGTGTTCCAATCCCCTCCATATCATGTGATTCAGGTGCTCCAATCCCCTCCATATCATGTGATTCAGGTGCTCCAATCCCTTCCCAATCATGTGATTCAGGTGCACCAATCCCCTCCATATCATGTGATTCAGGTGCTCCAATCCCCTCCATATCATGTGATTCAGGTGCTCCAATCCCCTCCATATCATGTGATTCAGGTGTTCCAATCCCCTCCATATCATGTGATTCAGGTGTTCCAATCTCCTCCATATCGTGTGATTCAGGTGCTCCAATCCCCTCCATATCGTGTGATTCAGGTGTTCCAATCCCCTCCATATCATGTGATTCAGGTGTTCCAATCCCCTCCATATCATGTGATTCAGGTGTTCCAATCCCCTCCATATCATGTGATTCAGGTGCTCCAATCCCCTCCATATCATGTGATTCAGGTGCTCCAATCCCTTCCCAATCATGTGATTCAGGTGCACCAATCCCCTCCATACCAAGTGTGGTCCCGTGATAGGTGGCCACCTGGGCAATAAGCCCATTCGTGACATTTCCTGGCTACTAAATATTCCACGCTCAACTGTTAGTGGGATTATAACAAAGTGGAAGCAACTGGGAACAACAGCCACTCAGCCACCAAGTGGTAGGCCACGTCACATGACAGGGCGGGGTCAGCGCATGCTGAAGCGCACAGTGCGCAGAAGTCACCAACTGTCTGCAGAGTCAATAGCTAAAGACCTCCAAACTTGGTGTGGCCTTCAGATGAGCCCAACAACAGAGCGTAGAGAGCTTCATGGAATGGGTTTCCATGGCCGAGCAGCTGCATCCAAGCCTTTCATCACCAAGTGCAATGCAAAGCGCCGGATGCCGTGGTGTAAAGCACGCTGCCACTGGACTCTAGAGCAGCGGAGGCGTGTTCTCTGGAGGGACCAATCATGCTTCTCTGTCTTGCAATCCGATGGACGTGTCTGGGTTTGGTGGTGGCCAGGAGAATGATACTTGCCTGACTGCATGGTGCCAAGTGTAAGGTTTGGTGGAGGGAGGATTATGGTGAGGGGTTGGGCTTGGCCCCCTAGTTCCAGTGAAGGGAACTCTTAAGGCAACATTTTGGACAATTTCATGTTCCAACATGACTGCCCCCCAGTGCACAAAGCAAGGTCCATAAAGACATGGAGGAGCCAGTTTGGGGTGGAGGAACTTGACTGTCCTGCACAGAGTCCTGACCTCAACCCCATAGAACACCTTTGGGATGAATTAGAGCGGAGACTGCGAGCCAGGCCCCTCCCCCGACATCAGTGCCTGACCTGACAAATGTGCTTCTGGAAGAATGGTCCAACCTTCCCATAGACACCCTCCTAAACCTTGTGGGGGGCCTTCCCAGAAGACTTGAAGCTGTTATAGGTGGAAAGGGCGGAGCCAACTCAATATTGAACCCTACGGACTAAGACTGGGGGGCCATTAAAGGTCATGTGTGTGGAAAGGGCGGGGCCAACTCAATATTGAACCCTACGGACTAAGACTGGGGGGCCATTAAAGGTCATGTGTGTGGAAAGGGCGGCGGCCCAATACTGCGGGAAATATAGCGTAGCTCCCCACCCCCCCACCCCAGTATCCATGACACCAGTGAGATTATCATTCATACGTCGGTATTACATGCAGGCCCTGATGCCTATTACACAACGTGCTTCATGCAGCTATTACACTTGGAGTATTTCTTAAACCTCTCTATTCTATGCAGTGCCTCATACCTCTCTATTCTATGCAGTGCCTCATACCTCTCTATTCTATGCAGTGCCTCATGCCTCTCTATTCTATGCAGTGCCTCATACCTCTCTATTCTATGCAGTGCCTCATACCTCTCTATTCTATGCAGTGCCTCATGCCTCTCTATTCTATGCAGTGCCTCATACCTCTCTATTCTATGCAGTGCCTCATGCCTCTCTATTCTATGCAGTGCCTCATACCTCTCTATTCTATGCAGTGCCTCATACCTCTCTATTCTATGCAGTGCCTCATACCTCTCTATTCTATGCAGTGCCTCATACCTCTCTATTCTGAGCAGTGCCTCATACCTCTCTATTCTATGCAGTGCCTCATACCGCTCTATTCCGTGCAGTGCCTCATACCTCTCTATTCCGTGCAGTGCCTCATACCTCTCTATTCCGTGCAGTGCCTCATACCTCTCTATTCTATGCAGTGCCTCATGCCTCTCTATTCCGTGCAGTGCCTCATGCCTCTCTATTCCGTGCAGTGCCTCATGCCTCTCTATTCCGTGCAGTGCCTCATGCCTCTGTATTCCGTGCAGTGCCTCATGCCTCTGTATTCCGTGCAGTGCCTCATGCCTCTGTATTCCGTGCAGTGCCTCATGCCTCTGTATTCCGTGCAGTGCCTCATGCCTCTGTATTCCGTGCAGTGCCTCTGTGCTCTTATTACATACTGTTTTTCATGCGATGCCTCATCATTTCTGTTACACAAGGTACCCCATGATTCTTATTAGACGGTGCCTCATGCCTCTATAAGGACTGATACCTCTGTCACACACAGTGCCTCATACCTCTCTTATATACAGAGTACCGCATACCTTTCTATTGCTCACAATGCTGTTCTCCTGTGTTGCTCAGGCTGTGATCACAATCCGGGTGATAAAAATGTGGGAGACTTCAGAAATGTTTACTCCTACATGCAGCAGACTGGTGATGTCATCTCAACCTGAAGGAGGAGAGACTGAGGAAATGCTTCCTCCTGCCTGCAGCAGACTGATGACATCATCTTGGCCTGGGGGGAGGGACGACTGAGGAAATGCTTCCTCCTGCCTGCAGCAGACTGGTGACATTGTCTCGGCCTGAAGGAGGAGAGACTGAGGAAATGCTTCCTCCTGCCTGCAGCAGACTGATGACATCATCTTGGCCTGGGGGAAGGGACGACTGAGGAAATGGTTCCTCCTGCCTGCAGCAGACTGGTGACATTGTCTTGGCCCGGGGGAAGGGACGACTGAGGAAATGCTTCCTCCTGCCTGCAGCAGACTGATGACATCATCTTGGCCTGGGGGAAGGGACGACTGAGGAAATGCTTCCTCCTGCCTGCAGCAGACTGATGACATCATCTTGGCCTGGGGGGAGGGACGACTGAGGAAATGCTTCCTCCTGCCTGCAGCAGACTGATGACATCATCTTGGCCTGGGGGAAGGGACGACTGAGGAAATGCTTCCTCCTGCCTGCAGCAGACTGATGACATCATCTTGGCCTGGGGGGAGGGACGACTGAGGAAATGCTTCCTCCTGTCTGCAGCAGACTGATGAGGTCAGCCTAGGCGCAGTCTCTTTATGAAAGGTGGAGTAAAGCCGCTCTCTCTGTATATTGTGACATGTCGGGAAGATCCTCTGTCCTCCAGGCGCAGCAGATTCCATAGTGCGATGACAGATGGCTGTGACCCCATCCAATGTTCTTCGCTGCAGTTGATTGTCGGGTAATTTGTGTTTGTGGAGGTGGCAGCTGGCCCAGCACGGCCGTCACTAATCATATTGGCATCTCGGAGGTGTCTGCGCTCCAGACGGCTAATTATAGAAAACAATGGCGGACGAGCCGTCTGCATCCTTCAGCTCACATTCTCCTCGTTGTGCGATCCCAAATGTCGATGGATGTTCACCATACATAGGTGGGAGCCGTGTGACCCGCTGAGCTGTCATTCCGTCCAGCCAGTCCTGCCATTTACACAGCTCTGCCCTACAGAACAACCCTGGAGACCTGGCGCAGTTCAGTACGTTGTCAGGTCTTGTCCCTCCCCCAGCCTGTGATTGGACAGGGAAGGAGAAGCAGCACAATGGTGAGTCACTCTGTTCTCTCCTCCTATCAGCATGCTTCTTATGTGCTGCTTCTCCCTGTCCCTGTCTGAGCTCTGCTGTACAGGGAGTGTAAGAGGCTGACACCAAGTCACATTCAGATGTGACAAAAATCCATCTTCACCCGCTCTTCCTTCCGGGGTGCTAAGCCAATCATTGGTCAGATCATCACTGACATGCGGGGGAGGGGACTAGAGCAGACCAATGGGGTCTGGGGTGCGTCCAGGGAGGGGCGTGTGTACGGTGCGCCTTCTGGTGCCATCCTCCAGCATTGGGTAGGACCCACGCCTGTCCCAGAACTGGCTCCACCCCCGGGCTAGGTGATGGCCTCCTCCAGCATTGGGTAGGACCCACGCCTGTCCCAGAACTGGCTCCACCCCCGGGCTAGGTGATGGTCTCCTCCATCATCAGACAGAACCCATGGCTAGTTAATCCTCTGACAGGTTCTCTTTGCAGTCCACAATCTGCCTGCAGCGAGGGAATGTACGAGTCGCAGTAACTTCTGGCCTATATGGGAGCTCTGTACTCTGTGGTTGATGTTCTCGCTGCTCTCGGCATTCATCACTCTATTGGTCTCCAGCTTTGAACCTCCAGATCTGCTGAATATTTGCAGCATAAGCAAAAAAGGAGAGAAAACCTACTGAGCGCACTAAGCAGCCTTGAGAGGAGGTGCGGACGGGCCATTGGTGGAGGCTGCGAGGCGGGCGGGCCATTGGTGGAGGCTGCGAGGCCGGCGTGCCATTGGTGGAGGCTGCGAGGCCGGCGTGCCATTGGTGGAGGCTGCGAGGCCGGCAGGCCATTGGTGGAGGCTGCGAGGCGTGCCATTGGTGGAGGCTGCGAGGCGGACGGGCCATTGGTGGAGGCTGCGAGGCGGACGGGCCATTGGTGGAGGCTGCGAGGCCGGCGGGCCATTGGTGGAGGCTGCGAGGCCGGCGTGCCATTGGTGGAGGCTGCGAGGCGGGCGGGCCATTGGTGGAGGCTGCGAGGCGGGCGGGCCATTGGTGGAGGCTGCGAGGCGGGCGGGCCATTGGTGGAGGCTGCGAGGCGGGCGGGCCATTGGTGGAGGCTGCGAGGCCAGCGGGCCATTGGTGGAGGCTGCGAGGCCAGCGGGCCATTGGTGG
The DNA here is from genome assembly GCF_062004578.1 of Staurois parvus. Taxonomy (NCBI): domain Eukaryota; kingdom Metazoa; phylum Chordata; class Amphibia; order Anura; family Ranidae; genus Staurois; species Staurois parvus. The sequence continues at coordinate 29,400 of NW_028321156.1, forward strand.
AGGCTGCGAGGCGTGCCATTGGTGGAGGCTGCGAGGCCGGCGGGCCATTGGTGGAGGCTGCGAGGCCGGCGTGCCATTGGTGGAGGCTGCGAGGCGGGCGGGCCATTGGTGGAGGCTGCGAGGCCGGCATGCCATTGGTGGAGGCTGCGAGGCCGGCGTGCCATTGGTGGAGGCTGCGAGGCGTGCCATTGGTGGAGGCTGCGAGGCTGGCGTGCCATTGGTGGAGGCTGCGAGGCCGGCGTGCCATTGGTGGAGGCTGCGAGGCGTGCCATTGGTGGAGGCTGCGAGGCCGGCGGGCCATTGGTGGAGGCTGCGAGGCCAGCGTGCCATTGGTGGAGGCTGCGAGGCCGGCGTGCCATTGGTGGAGGCTGCGGGGCCGGCGTGCCATTGGTGGAGGCTGCGAGGCGTGCCATTGGTGGAGGCTGCGAGGCCGGCGTGCCATTGGTGGAGGCTGCGAGGCGTGCCATTGGTGGAGGCTGCGAGGCCGGCGTGCCATTGGTGGAGGCTGCGAGGCCGGCGTGCATTTAATGAGTGGTCACTAAGCTGCTTACAGCTCTAAGGAGTTCTGAGTTCAGCTATTATTAAATGTTCCCTCGAAGAAAAGAAACCGCAGGATGATGATGAGGCGGCCCGGCTGCCATGACAGATGACAGACCATAGAAGGCAGCCCTTCCACCAATGGCATTTCAGTTATAGGTGGGGTGTGGAGGGCACCCCCGGCTCCACAATTACAACACACATTTATACACTGATCAGCCATAACATTATGACCACCCACCTAATACCACGCGGGCCCCTCATTCCTGACCGGTCTCAGCATGGACTCCACTAGACCTCTGGGGGGATGTGGGGGTCTCTGGCACCAAGCCGCCTGTAGCTGATCCTTTAAGTCATGTAAGTTAGGAGGTGGGGCCCATGGATCGGACTTGTTTTTCGAGCACATCCCACAGATGCTCGATTGGATTGAGGTCATGAGAATTTGGAGGCCAAGTCAACACCTCAAACTCGTTTTTGTGTTCCTCAAACCATTCTTGAATGAATAGACCGGGCCCCCTTCTTCCATTGTTCTGTGGTCCAGTTCTGCCCATTGTAAGTTCTTTTGGCTGTAGGCACGGAGCAGCATGGGCACCCTGACCGGTCTGTGGCTCTACAGCCCCCATACACAACAATCTGCGATGCTCTGCGTGTTCTGACACCTTTCCATCACAAACAGTATTCACGTTTTCAGTAGCTCTTTTATTGGATCAGACTACACAGACCAGCCTTCCCTTCCCATCTCCATCAATGAGCTTTCCCTCCCCACCTCCATCAATGAGCCTTCCCTCCCCATCTCCATCAATGAGCCTCGACCCCCTCCACACCTCCATCAATGAGCCTTCCCTCACCACCTCCATCAATGAGCCTTCCCTCACCACCTCCATCAATGAGCCTTCCCTCGCCACCTCCATAAATGAGCCTTCTCTCCCCATCTCCATCAATGAGCCTTCCCTTCCCATCTCCATCAATGAGCTTTCCCTCCCCACCTCCATCAATGAGCCTTCCCTCCCCATCTCCATCAATGAGCCTCGACCCCCTCCACACCTCCATCAATGAGCCTTCCCTCGCCACCTCCATCAATGAGCCTTCCCTCGCCACCTCCATAAATGAGCCTTCCCTCGCCACCTCCATAAATGAGCCTTCTCTCCCCATCTCCATCAATGAGCCTTCCCTCCCCACCTCCATCAATGAGCCTTCCCTCCCCACCTCCATCAATGAGCCTCGACCCCCTCCACACCTCCATCAATGAGCCTTCCCTCACCACCTCCATCAATGAGCCTTCCCTCGCCACCTCCATAAATGAGCCTTCTCTCCCCATCTCCATCAATGAGCCTTCCCTTCCCATCTCCATCAATTAGCTTTCCCTCCACACCTCCATCAATGAGCCTTCCCTCCCCACCTCCATCAATGAGCCTTCCCTCCCCACCTCCATCAATGAGCCTTCCCTCCCCACCTCCATCAATGAGCCTTCCCTCCCACCTCCATCAATGAGCCTTCCCTCCCCACCTCCATCAATGAACCTTTCCTTTCCACTTCCATCAATCAGCCTTTCCTCCCCACCTCCATCAATGAACCTTCCCCTCCCTCACCTCCATCAATGAGCCTTCCCCTCCCTCACCTCCATCAATGAGCCTTCCCCTCCCTCACCTCCATCAATGAGCCTTCCCCTCCCTCACCTCCATCAATGAGCCTTCCCCTCCCTCACCTCCATCAATGAGCCTTCCCCTCCCTCACCTCCATCAATGAGCCTTCCCCTCCCTCACCTCCATCAATGAGCCTTCCCCTCCCTCATCTCCATCAATGAGCCTTCCGCTCCCTCACCTCCATCAATGAGCCTTCCCCTCCCTCACCTCCATCAATGAGCCTTCCGCTCCCTCACCTCCATCAATGAGCCTTCCCCTCCCTCACCTCCATCAATGAGCCTTCCCTCCCCATCTCCATCAATGAGCTTCGACCCCCTCCACACCTCCATCAATGAGCCTTCCCTCACCACCTCCATCAATGAGCCTTCCCTCGCCACCTCCATCAATGAGCCTTCCCTCGCCACCTCCATCAATGAGCCTTCCCTCCACACCTCCATCAATGAGCCTTCCCTCACCACCTCCATCAATGAGCCTTCCCTCACCACCTCCATCAATGAGCCTTCCATCCCCACCTCCATCAATGAGCCTTTCCTCCCCACCTCCATCAATGAGCCTTCCCCTCCCTCACCTCCATCAATGAGCCTTCCCCTCCCTCACCTCCATCAATGAGCCTTCCCCTCCCTCACCTCCATCAATGAGCCTTCCCCTCCCTCACCTCCATCAATGAGCCTTCCCCTCCCTCACCTCCATCAATGAGCCTTCCGCTCCCTCACCTCCATCAATGAGCCTTCCCTCCCCATCTCCATCAATGAGCTTCGACCCCCTCCACACCTCCATCAATGAGCCTTCCCTCACCACCTCCATCAATGAGCCTTCCCTCACCACCTCCATCAATGAGCCTTCCCTCACCACCTCCATCAATGAGCCTTCCCTCACCACCTCCATCAATGAGCCTTCCCTCACCACCTCCATCAATGAGCCTTCCCTCACCACCTCCATCAATGAGCCTTCCCTCACCACCTCCATCAATGAGCCTTCCATCCCCACCTCCATCAATGAGCCTTCCATCCCCACCTCCATCAATGAGCCTTCTCTCCCCATCTCCATCAATGAGCCTTCCCTTCCCATCTCCATCAATGAGCCTTCCCTTCCCATCTCCATCAATGAACCTTGACCCCCTCCACTCCTCCATCAATGAGCCTTCCCCTCCCTCACCTCCATCAATGAGCCTTCCCTCCCCACCTCCAAAAATGAGCCTTTCCTCCCCACCTCCAACAATGAGCCTTCCATCCCCACCTCCATCAATGAGCCTTCCATCCCCACCTCCATCAATGAGCCTTTCCTCCCCACCTCCATCAATGTGCCTTGGCCCCCCCATGATCCTGTCAGCGGTTCTCCGGTTTTCCTTCCTTGGACCACTTTTGGTTGGTCTTGACCACTGCAGGCCAGGGACATCCCACGGGAGCTGCAGGTTTGGAGTTGCGGTGACCGGTCTAGACATTACAATTTGGTCCTTGGCAGAGTCCCTCCAGTCCTTACACTAGTCCATTTTTTTCTGCTCTCACCAACCTCAGGGCCAACATGTTCACTTTCTGCCTAATATATCCCGCCCACTTTCGGGTGCCATTGTCACCAGATAATCGATGGTTTTCTCTTCCCCTGTCAGTGGTCAGAATGTTGTGGCTGGTCGGTGTCTCATCACCCCGGGTGCCCTGAACACATAACAGGGTGGAGTCAGGGATTGTGATTGGCACACGAAACCCCCAGAACACGGCTGAGCAAATATGTCCACCAACAGAAAGTTGTGTTTCTGGAAAGGTTTGTCTGCGTACATTTCCCAGAGAGCATTGCTCAGGTGTGCAGCGCCTCCTGATGGTTGAAGGGGGAGAGGCAGGAAATGCACTCTGAATAACCTACCGCCAGAGTCCATCAGAGACGGAACACAGCCAGCTGGACTGATCCCTACCCCCATCCTCTGTAGTGGTTCCTGGACAGTATAGGGAGTGTCTGAGCTCCTATTGGACAACAAAGGGGCGGGGTGATCGCAACCTCATTGACCTAATACAGTCACATGGCCATGTTAGGTCAGTGGCCATGTTGGGTCAGTGGCCATGTTGGGTCAGTGGCCATGTTGGGTCAGTGGTCATGTTGGGTCAGTGGTCATGTTGGGTCAGTGGCCATGTTGGGTCAGTGGCCATGTTGGGTCAGTGGCCATGTTGGGTCAGTGGCCATGTTGGGTCAGTGGCCATGTTGGGTCAGTGGCCATGTTGGGTCAGTGGCCATGTTGGGTCAGTGGCCATGTTGGGTCAGTGGCCATGTTGGGTCAGTGGCCATGTTGGGTCAGTGGCCATGTTGGGTCAGTGGCCATGTTGGGTCAGTGGCCATGTTGGGTCAGTGGCCATGTTGGGTCAGTGGCCATGTTGGGTCAGTGGCCATGTTGGGTCAGTGGCCATGTTGGGTCAGTGGTCATGTTGGGTCAGTGGCCATGTTGGGTCAGTGGCCATGTTGGGTCAGTGGTCATGTGGCTAGTTTAGGTCCGTGGCATTCGTGTATGTGTAGCTGTGGGGAGCGGGAATATCCTGTCACAGATGATTGAGCTCCAGGGGCAGGAGTGAACGATATCTTGTGGGTTCAATCCAAACCCAAGACCACCCTTACTGGTAACCAATGTCACCGAGAGAGAAAGTGATGGGAAATCCAAAGTGTCTTCAGAACGGGGATAAATCTTCTACCGAGGACACCTCTTCTGGTGACAATCACTTTTATTTAGCCCGTATTAAAAACTGAGGAGATATTCCCGCTGACTTCCTAATGTGCCTTCAGGGCAGGAAGTGAAGGGAAATTTCCTTAACAGGAAGCAGACGGCAAAAAAAGAAATATAAACTCCCCGGCCACTTTATTAGGTCCACCTTGCTACTACCGGGCTGGGCCCCCTTATGCCTTCAGAACGGCCTTCATTCTCCGTGGCAGAGATCCAACAAGGTGTTGGAAACGTTCCTCTTGGATTTTGGTCCATATTGACATGATGGCGTCACGCAGTTGCTGCAGGTTTGTCGGCTGCACATCCATGATGGGAATCTCCCGTTCCAGCACATCCCGAAGGTGTTCTATTGGATGGAGATCTGGTGACTGTGGAGGCCATTGGAGTCCAGTGACCTCATTGTTATGTTCCAGAAACCAGCTGGAGATGATTGGAGCTTTGTGACATGGAGCATTATCCTGCTGGAAGGAGCCATCAGAAGAAGGGGACACTGGAGTCATAGGGATGGACATGGTGAGCAACAATACTCAGGGAGGCCATGGCGTTTAAATGATCCCCAATTGGTACTAAGGGGCCCAAAGTGTGCCAAGAAAATCTCCCCCACACCATGACACCACCACCACCAGCCTGAACCATTGATACAAGGCAGGATGGATGCCCCACACCATGACACCACCACCACCAGCCTGAACCATTGATACAAGGCAGGATGGATCCACCACACCATGACACCACCACCACCAGCCTGAACCATTGATACAAGGCAGGATGGATCCCCCACACCATGACACCACCAGCCTGAACCATTGATACAAGGCAGGATGGATCCCCCACACCATGACACCACCACCACCAGCCTGAACCGTTGATACAAGGCAGGATAGATCCACCACACCATGACACCACCACCAGCCTGAACCATTGATACAAGGCAGGATGGATCCCCCACACCATGACACCACCACCACCAGCCTGAACCATTGATACAAGGCAGGATGGATCCCCCACACCATGACACCACCAGCCTGAACCATTGATACAAGGCAGGATGCTTTTATGTTCTTTACGCCAAATTCTGACCCTACCATTTGAATGTCACAGCAACCAGTCTGCCCATTCTCCTCTGACACCAACAAGGCATTTTCCTCCACTCAACTGCCACTCACTGGATATTTTCTATTTTTTGGACCATTCTCTGTAAACCCCTAGAGATGGTTGTGCAGGAAAATCCCAGGAGATCAGCAGTTTATGAAATACTCAGACCAGCCCATCTGGGACCAACAACCATGCCACATTCAAAGCCCCCTTTCTTCCCCATTCTGATGCTCGGTTTGAACTTTAGCAAGTCGTCTTCACCATGTCTAGATGCCTAAATGCATTGAGCTGCTGCCCTGTGATTGGCTGATTAGCAATTTGTGTTTACTAAGCAATTGAACAGGTGGGCCTAATAAAGAGACCGGTGAGCATATTGACAGTGAAAGGAGTAAGACCTCCACAGACAGACGAATACAGCATGGCTTCTATCTGGGTGAGGAAACATGTCTGCTCTCACTATATGTATACAGGTACACTTTATATATCACTGTATACAGACAGGTACTCTTTATATATCACTGTATATACAGACAGGTACTCTTTATATATCGCTGTATACAGACAGGTACTCTTTATATATCCCTGTATACAGACAGGTACTCTTTATATATCCCTGTATACAGACAGGTACTCTTTATATATCCCTGTATACAGACAGGTACTCTTTATATATCCCTGTATACAGACAGGTACTCTTTATATATCGCTGTATACAGACAGGTACTCTTTATATATCCCTGTATACAGACAGGTACTCTTTATATATCGCTGTATACAGACAGGTACTCTTTATATATCGCTGTATACAGACAGGTACTCTTTATATATCGCTGTATACAGACAGGTACTCTTTATATATCGCTGTATACAGACAGGTACTCTTTATATATCGCTGTATACAGACAGGTACTCTTTATATATCCCTGTATACAGACAGGTACTCTTTGTACATAGACCGGTACTGTGAAGGTATCAGTGAGGTTCTCACAACCTGAAATGATGATTCTGGCGGCTTCTCTGACATTTGTCCAGAAGCGGCTCTCAGACTGGAGCATTACCGGCCCCCATACCAGAGGAGGGGCCCCCATACCAGAGGAGGGACCCCCATACCAGAGGATGGGCTCTCATACCAGAGGAGGGGCCCCCATACCAGAGGAGGGGCCCTCATACCAGAGGAGGGGCCCTCATACCAGAGGAGGGGCCCTCATACCAGAGGAGGGGCCCTCATGGCAGAGTCGGTCTCGGCCGACGTTGGAACCGTAGCACTAATGTGCACTTTAATCCCCTCTTAATGATTCCGTTGATCTCATTGGAGGATATTCCGACCTGCTGCCAATTCATTTAAAAATGGATTTTCTGGAAAGTTCATTAGGAACCGTTCTGAGATAACCCAACCCCCAATCACCGATCTTCGATAACCCAACCCCCAATCACCGATCTTCGATAACCCAACCCCCAATCACCGATCTTCGATAACCCAACCCCCAATCACCGATCTTCGATAACCCAACCCCCAATCACCGATCTTCGATAACCCAACCCCCAATCACCGATCTTCGATAACCCAACCCCCAATCACCGATCTTCGATAACCCAACCCCCAATCACCGATCTTCGATAACCCAACCCCCAATCACCGATCTTCGATAACCCAACCCCCAATCACCGATCTTCGATAACCCAACCCCCAATCACCGTTCTGAGATAACCCAACCCCCAATCACCGTTCTGAGATAACCCAACCCCCAATCACCGTTCTGAGATAACCCAACCCCCAATCACCGTTCTGAGATAACCCAACCCCCAATCACCGTTCTGAGATAACCCAACCCCCAATCACCGATCTTCGATAACCCAACCCCCAATCACCGATCTTCGATAACCCAACCCCCAATCACCGATCTTCGATAACCCAACCCCCAATCACCGATCTTCGATAACCCAACCCGCAATCACCGATCTTCGATAACCCAACCCCCAATCACCGATCTTCGATAACCCAACCCCCAATCACCGATCTTCGATAACCCAACCCCCAATCACCGATCTTCGATAACCCAACCCCCAATCACCGATCTTCGATAACCCAACCCCCAATCACCGATCTTCGATAACCCAACCCCCAATCACCGATCTTCGATAACCCAACCCCCAATCACCGATCTTCGATAACCCAACCCCCAATCACCGATCTTCGATAACCCAACCCCCAATCACCGATCTTCGATAACCCAACCCCCAATCACCGATCTTCGATAACCCAACCCCCAATCACCGATCTTAGATAACCCAACCCCCAATCACCGTTCTGAGATAACCCAACCCCCAATCACCGTTCTGAGATAACCCAACCCCCAATCACCGTTCTGAGATAACCCAACCCCCAATCACCGTTCTGAGATAACCCAACCCCCAATCACCGTTCTGAGATAACCCAACCCCCAATCACCGATCTTCGATAACCCAACCCCCAATCACCGATCTTCGATAACCCAACCCCCAATCACCGATCTTCGATAACCCAACCCCCAATCACCGATCTTCGATAACCCAACCCCCAATCACCGATCTTCGATAACCCAACCCCCAATCACCGATCTTCGATAACCCAACCCCCAATCACCGATCTTCGATAACCCAACCCCCAATCACCGATCTTCGATAACCCAACCCCCAATCACCGATCTTCGATAACCCAACCCCCAATCACCGATCTTAGATAACCCAACCCCAATCACCGTTCTGAGATAACCCAACCCCCAATCACCGATCTTAGATAACCCAACCCCCAATCACCGTTCTGAGATAACCCAACCCCCAATCACCGATCTTCGATAACCCAACCCCCAATCACCGATCTTCGATAACCCAACCCCCAATCACCGATCTTGTCCTTAGCCCGGCTCCTACTGGAGGGGGAATCCATCTTTCAGAGCGGGGAGTCTCATTACTGTCTGGGAAGAACTTACTGGGAGTTCATGACCTACAAGACAACGTTCAGGCGTGGCCATTGGCTGCCCCGGCCCCAGCACTGCATTCTATTATTTTACTTCTGAATAGAGAAGGGAAGGGTTCAATCTCCTGCTGCCTGTGTCCCATTTCAGATTTCCCTTCACTTCCTCTTCTGGAGACACAACAGGTCCTAAGAGGAAATATCTCCGACGTCTCCTCTTAGTTGTCACCACTCGGGTGGAAGATTTCCCCTCTATTCCTGTGACTACTCAGAATTCTGAATTTTCATATTTAAGTAGTTGGTACAGTTGAATAACTGAGCTCCTCCGCCCCCCATAGTCTAGCTCCTCTACACCCCCATAGCCGAGCTCCTCTACACCCCCATAGCCGAGCTCCTCTACACCCCCATAGCCGAGCTTCTCCATCTCCCATAGCCAAGCTCCCCTGTCCCCCATAGCCGAGCTCCTCTACACCCCCATAGCCGAGCTCCTCTACACCCCCATAGCCGAGCTCCTCTACACCCCCATAGCCGAGCTCCTCTACACCCCCATAGCCGAGCTTCTCCATCTCCCATAGCCAAGCTCCCCTGTCCCCCATAGCCGAGCTCCTCTACACCCCCATAGCCAAGCTCCTCTACACCCCCATAGCCGAACTCCTCTACACCCCCATAGCCGAGCTCCCCTGTCCCCCATAGCCGAGCTCCTCTACACCCTCATAGCCGAGCTTCTCCATCTCCCATAGCCAAGCTCTCCTGTCCCCCATAGCCGAGCTCCTCTACACCCCCATAGCCGAGCTTCTCCATCTCCCATAGCCAAGCTCTCCTGTCCCCCTTAGCCAAGCTTCTCCATCTCCCATAGCCAAGCTCCCCTGTCCCCCATAGCCAAGCTTCTCCATCTCCCATATCCAAGCTCCTCTGCCCCCCATAGCCAAGCCTGTCTTGGTGGTGATCAGGACAATTGGAATGAATATCTCCAGCAGGGACACAGCAATGACGAAGGTTCCAACCCTTCCACACTCCATTCCAGAACAAAGTGCATAGACTTTAGAGGTCCCCCTTGCTAACTTCATTATGGGGGGTCGGCTCATTAACCGGCCCATTGAAATGTAGCCATAGCTGCTCACTCCTTACACAGTGGATTAGCCGCAGAGTCAAGAGGCCCCAATGTAAATTTTGGTTTGGCCCTCTCCCCACGTTTCTCGCATAGCTGGATCATACCAGGTCCATTGAGTGAGTAATATTGGGTCAAAGTCATGCAAAGTCACGTAGAAAACCATTGATCTGTATGATCCTTGTTCACACATGTGCAGCTCATTACATATTGGATTGTGATGCAGTCCATGGAGTTGAATGCGGTGTCATTATGTGACGTTTCAATAAAGTTTTAAAAGAAAAATTTCAGCAGTACAACTGGACAGCACTTTATCCTGAGCGCTCTGCAGTAAATATCAGTTATTTCAGGGTAGAAGTCATGGCTGACCTTTACACCTTGAAGGTACTCTGGGGGGGGGGGGCCCACTGGGGGGGGGGGGGTCCTGTGTTCCTACTCGGTTGGGAATATTGGGGGTCCTGTGTTCCTACTCGGTTGGGAATATTGGGGGTCCTGTGTTCCTACTCTGTTGGGAATATTGGGGGTCCTGTGTTCCTACTCTGTTGGGAATATTGAACCGGCAAAGATTCCGCCTTTTGACTAAGATCAGGTGTATTATCTGTTCCCATCAGTGCCCAGTAGGGGCCCTTTGCTGTCATTCTGGCCCTGTGACTGGGATGCCTGCTGGTATGATGGGGTCCTGAGGGATCTTCCCCGTGGGTAAGAATCTGAATAACGCGTCTACTGGATAAGGTGGGAATCGGCAGTATTCCTGTGGGGTGGAGGATTCCATGGGGCCCAGTGGCTCCTGATTCAAGCAGCGCTGCCTGATCTGGCCAGGGGTTGGGGAAGCAGTGAATCTGTGGTGTTAGTCGCCCCCTAGGAGTTGCTCTGAGTATCACTGCGGGTTTAGGAGCTCATTGTGTAAAGGGGCCCTACGCCACAACACCACTTGTTTTTCTGTAAGGCGCCTCATGGGCTAGGCCTTCTGGCCAAGGTCGGGGCAATATTTGCTACCAGGCCACAAGGCCCAACCATTGTATACATACTTTCACTCAGGATGGAGGGTGTGGGTTTCTCGCCTGCCCTGAAGTCTGAGGGGAGGATGTGTGGCCCTTAGGTTCCTTCCTCTCCTGCCTTGGAGGGGGTCTCTGTTTGAGAGAGCCCCCCACCCAGTACGCCTTGATTCGTCTGAGGATTGCGGTCTACTGGGCCCTTTGCCTAGATGGACCTAAGTGTGCATTACCCCTGTCAGCAGTCTTGCACCCTGGGGGACCAGAGAGGGGGTCCTTCCTCTTCAGGAGGGGACTGTGACACACCCTAGTGCACTTTTTTGGTTCACTTTTGGTGTTTTTCTTATGTGCACCACGCCGCATGCTGAGAAAAGCCGGATTGAACAAACAGACGTAGAATTCCATTCCCGGTGCGCTGTGCCGAGAATGCCGACTCGGCTTTATCTGGGATTCATTTTTCATTTTGGTCACAAAGTGGTCATTAGCAGATATGAGTAGCTCTGCTGGCACCGTTCCACTTGAGTCATCAAACCCAGACGTGTCCGGAGTCCCCAGACGGACCAATGTTCACAACAAAGCCTCGAATTCTCTGACCTGAATCTTTCATCGCTCGGTCACACTCGCCTCAGCCGCTAAGCAGCGGGAAACCCGAGAGCGGCTCCATGAAGTATTCTCCTGTTGTTTCCATGTAGACAAAGCCCCCCCCCAATCCAATCCCGGTGAATAAAGCCCGGCTTTGCTGCCATTAACAATTCATGCTCGGCCCATTATTTATTTGTAATATTTTTCCATGTAGCTGCCCATTGAGGGCTAATTAGTTCCCGGAACACTGGCAGCGGCTCCGAGGGTGAAATGGAAGATGATCTTATTTAATGTCGAGGCTCCACTTGACGGCAGATTAAACGGTGCTGTTCAGCAGCTGCAAAATCACCGAAATATGGGGCTTCGGCAAATGTCTGCTAGGCCTGTGGCTACAAGCACCATGTGGGACAAGTCTCAGCCACACATGCCCAGGACATCTCCCCATACAGAACCACTGTCACCATTCCCCTCTGGGGCAAAGTAACCAGCACCTCCTGTGATCCTCTCCCCTCACCCCCGGCTGGTGCCTACAGTGGGGATGGAACGTTTGGGCCCCCCAGCTACAAATGTGTATTAATGTGCATAAAGAAGCCAAGGAAAGATGGAAAAATCTCCAAAAGGCATCAAATTCCAGATTAGACATTCTTATAATATGCCAACAAAAGTTAGATTTTATTTCCATCATTTACACTTTCAAAATAACAGAAAACAAAAAAATGGCGTCTGCAAAAGTTTGGGCCCCCTGCAGAGTTAATATCTTGTACTGCCCCCTTTGGCAAGTATCACGGCTTGTAAACGCTTTTTGTAGCCAGCCAAGAGTCTTTCAGTTCTTGTTTGAGGTATCTTTGCCCATTCTTCCTTACAAAAGTCTTCCAGTTCTTTGAGATTTCTGGGCTGTCTGTCACGCACGGCTCTTTTAAGGTCTATCCATAGATTTTCAATGATGTTGAGGTCAGGAGATTGTGAAGGCCATGGCAAAACCTTCAGTTTACGCCTCTTGATGTAATCCCCCGTGGATTTCGAGGTGTGTTTAGGATCATTATCCATTTGTAGAAGCCATCCTCTCTTTAACTTCAGCTTTTTCACAGATGGCATCAAGTTACCATCCAAAATTTGCTGAAATGTTATTGAATCCATTTTTCCTTCTACTGGTGAGATGTTCCCTGTGCCACTGGCTGCAACACAACCCCAAAGTATGATTGATCCAACCCCATGCTTCACAGTTGGACAGAGGTTCTTTTCATTAAATTCTGTGCCCCTTCTTCTCCAAACGTACCTTTGCTCATTCCGGCCAAAAAGTTCAATTTTAACCTCATCGGTCCACAGAACTTGTTTCCAAAATGCATCAGGCTTGTCTATATGTTCATTTGCAAAGTTCAAACGATGATTTTTGTGGTGAGGACGTAGAAGAGGTTTTCTTCTGATGACTCTTCCATGAAGACCATATTTGTACAAGTATCTCTTTATAGTGGAATAGTGACCACAACTCCAGTGTCTGCCAGATCTTTCTGGAGGGATCGTGCCGTCAAACATGGGTTTTGGATTGTTTTTCTCACAATCCTGCGAGCTGTTCTGTCTGATATTTTTCTTGGTCTTCCAGATCTTGCTTTAACTTCCACTGTTCCTGATGACTGCCATTTCTTAATGACATTCCGAACAGAGGATATTGACATCTGAAAACGCTTTGCTATCTTCTTATAGCCTTCTCCAGCTTTGTGAGCGTCAACTATTTTCAGTTTCAGTTTTCTAGACAACTGCTTAGAAGAACCCATGGTGCTGATTGTTGGGGTCAGATGAGTCGGGGCATTTAAAACCTTTGAGATTGACATCACCTGGTCTTCCCAGACGATGAATGAGAACAATCCATGACACTGGCAGGTCTCAGCTTGGCAAAGGGGGCGGTGCATGCTATAAATTCTGCAGGGGGCCCAAACTTTTGCAGACGGCATTTTTTGGTTTTCTGTTATCTTGAAAGTGTAAATGATGGAAATAAAATCTAACTTTTGTTGACATATTATAAGAATGTCTAATCTGGAATTTGATGCCTTTTGGAGATTTTTCCATCTTTCCTTGGCTTCTTTATGCACATTAATACACATTTTTAGCTGGGGGGCCCAAACTTTCCATCCCCACTGTACATCTTCACCCGTTCTTCTCGGTTCAGGGGTTTCTGCCATCTGATTGGCCAGGCTGGGATGATGTAACTCCCATGTATGACCATTGGACTTCATTCTGGCACTGAGGTGTCTGTCTACAGAGCTGGGTAGGTGCAGAAAACAGGCAGGTAGGTTGATTCTAGACTAGACCTAGCACACCTCTTCTGCAGCAGAGAGCCTTCCTGCCCGCAGGTTTTGCCGTTATGAGGCTTTCATTGGGCACACGGTTTGAATAAAACCAAAGAAGATAACATTTCTTCTACTATTCTTGGGTCAGATAATTGCAGTATTAGACTCCTCGCCATTTACGGCCCGCAGTGCCGGACTATAATCCCTTTCCTCAAAATCATCTTCCTGTGCATTTCCAGTGCAAGACTCCGACTGCCGGAACCCTGAGACTGCCATGAAATAATCATTCTGTTCCAAATGGTTACCCGGATGCCAGCCTTACCCTGGGGCTCTGCCTGATTTATGACAAGCAGTCATTGAAGACCCAGCTTTCTGTCCCCATTGGTACTCTAACCCTTCTTGGGTCTCCTCCCCTTCCCCTCAAGTCATGCAGCCCCCCCAACCCAAAGCTTCACATTGTTCTTCAAGCTTCACTTGTATTTTCTTTTGTACTTCTTTAGGGGCTACAGAACCAATACTGGGGAAGAGATGATGCAGCATAGCAGAGCCCCTACTGAGGGGGAGATGATATAACATAGCAGAGCTCATACTGAAGAAGGGAGGATGTAGCATAGCAGAGCTCATACTGAGGAAGGGAGGATGTAGCATAGCAGAGCCCCTACTGAGGGAGAGATGATATAGCATATCAGAGCTCATACTGAGGAAGGGAGGATGCAGCATAGCAGAGCTCATACTGAGGAAGGGAGGATGTAGCATAGCAGAGCCCCTACTGAGGGAGAGATGATATAACATAGCAGAGCTCATATTGAGGAAGGGAGGATGTAGCATAGCAGAGCTCATACTGAGGAAGGGAGGATGTAGCATAGCAGAGCTCATACTGAGGAAGGGAGGATGTAGCATAGCAGAACCCATACTGAGGAAAGGAGGATGTAGCATAGCAGAACCCATACTGAGGGAGAGATGATATAGCATATCAGAGCTCATACTGAGGAAGAGAGGATGTAGCATAGCAGAACCCCTACTGAGGAAGGGAGGATGTAGCATAGCAGAGCTCATACTAAGGAAGGGAGGATGTAGCATAGCAGAGCCTATACTGAGGGAGAGATGATTTAGCATAGCAAAGCTCATACTGAGGAAGGGAGGATGTAGCATAGCAAAGCTCATACTGAGGAAGGGAGGATGTAGCATAGCAGAGCTCATACTAAGGAAGAGAGGATGTAGCATAGCAGAACCCCTACTGAAGAAGGGAGGATGTAGCATAGCAGAGCTCATACTGAGGAAGGGAGGATGTAGCATAGCAGCGCTCATACTGAGGGAGAGACAATGTAGCATAGCAGAGCTCATACTGAGGAAGGGAGGATGTAGCATAACAGAACCTATACTGAGGGAGAGACAATGTAGCATAGCAGAACCCCTACTGAGGGGGAGATGATATAGCATAGTAGAGCCCATACTGAGGAAGGGAGGATGTAGCATATCAGAGCTCATACTGAGGAAGGGAGGATTTAGCATAGCAAAGCTCATACTGAGGAAGGGAAGATGTAGCACAGCAGTGCTCATACTGAGGAAGGGAGGATGTAGCATAGCAGAGCTCATACTGAGGAAGGGAGGATGTAGCATAGCAGAGCTCATACTGAGGAAGGGAGGATGTAGCATAGCAGAACCCATACTGAGGAAAGGAGGATGTAGCATAGCAGAATCCATACTGAGGAAAAGAGGATGTAGCATAGCAGAGCTCATACTGAGGAAGAGAGGATTTAGCATAGCAGAACCCATACTGAGGAAGAGACTGTAGCATAGCAGAGCTCATACTGAGGAAGGGAGGATGTAGCATTGCAGAGCTTATACTGAGGAAGGGAGGATGTAGCATAGCAGAGCTTATACTGAGGAAGGGAGGATGTAGCATAGCAGAGCCTATACTGAGGAAGGGAGGATGTAGCATGGCAGAACCCGTACTGAAGAAGGAGGATGTAACATGGCAGAGCCCATACTGAGGAAGGGAGGATGTAGCATAGCAGAACCCATACTGAGGAAGGGAGGATGTAGCATAGCAGAACCCATACTGAGGAAGGGAGGATGTAGCATAGCAGAACCCATACTGAGGAAGGGAGGATGTAGCATAGCAGAGGTCATACTGTGGAAGGGAGGATGTAGCATAGCAGAACTTATACTGAGGAAGAGACGATGTAGCATAGCAGAACCTCTATTGATGGAGAGATGATATAGTATAGCAGAGCCTATACTGAGGAAGGGAGGATGTAGCATAGCAGAGCCTATACTGAGGAACGGAGGATGTAGCATAGCAGAACCCATACTGAGGAGGGGAGGATGTAGCATAGCAGAACCCATACTGAGGAAGGGAGGATGTAGCATAGCAGAACCCATACTGAGGAAGGGAGGATGTAGCATAGCAGAACCCATACTCACGGAGAGATGATATAGCATAGCAGAACCCATATTGAGGAAGGGAGGATGTAGCATAGCAGAGCTCATACTGTGGAAGGGAGGATGTAGCATAGCAGAACCTCTACTGACGGAGAGACGATATAGCATAGCAGAGCTTATACTGAGGAAGGGAGGCTGTAGCATAGCAGAGCCCATACTGAGGAAGGGAGGCTGTAGCATAGCAGAGCCCATACTGAGGAAGGGAGGATGTAGCATAGCAGAGCTTATACTGAGAAAGGGAGAATGTAGAATAGCAGAGCCCATACTGAGGTCTCAGTCTATGAGGACAGGTTTTGGTAGAGATCTTGGTCTATAAGGACAGGTTGCGATGGAGGCCTTGGTCTGTGAGGGCAGGTTGTGGTGGAGGTCTTGGTTTGTGAGCAGAGGTTGTAGTGGAGGTCTTGGTCTGTGAGCAGAGGTTGTGGTGGAGGTCTTGGTCTGTGAGCAGAGGTTGTGGTGGAGGTCTTGGTCTGTGAGGGCAGGTTGTGGTGGAGGTCTCGGTCTGTGAGTACAGGTTGTGGTGGAGGTCTTGGTCTGTGAGGGCAGTTTGTGGTGGAGGTCTTGGTCTGTGAGGGCAGTTTGTGGTGGAGGTCTTGTTCTGTGAGGGCAGGTTGTGGTGGAGGTCTCGGTCTGTGAGCAGAGGTTGTGGTGGAGGTCTTGGTCTGTGAGCAGAGGTTGTGGTGGAGGTCTTGGTCTGTGAGGGCAGGTTGCGGTGGAGGTCTTAGTCTGTGAGTACAGGTTGTGGTGGAGGTCTCGGTCTGTGAGGCAGGTTGTGGTGGAGGTCTCGGTCTGTGAGGCAGGTTGTGGTGGAGGTCTCGGTCTGTGAGGCAGGTTGTGGTGGAGGTCTCGGTCTGTGAGGACAGGTTGTGGTGGAGGTCTCGGTCTGTGAGGACAGGTTGCGGTGGAGGTCTTAGTCTGTGAGGACAGGTTGTGGTGGAGGTCTTGGTCTTTGATGGCAGGTTGTGGTGGAGGTCTTGGTCTGTGAGGGCAGGTTGCGGTGGAGGTCTTGGTCTGTGAGCAGAGGTTGTGGTGGAGGTCTTGGTCTGTGAGGGCAGGTTGTGGTGGAGGTCTCGGTCTGTGAGGACAGGTTGTGGTGGAGGTCTCGGTCTGTGGGGACAGGTTGCGGTGGAGGTCTTGGTCTGTGAGGGCAGGTTGCGGTGGAGGTCTTGGTCTGTGAGCAGAGGTTGTGGTGGAGGTCTTGGTCTGTGAGGGCAGGTTGTGGTGGAGGTCCTGGTCTGTGAGGACAGGTTGTGGTGGAGGTCTCGGTCTGTGGGGACAGGTTGTGGTGGAGGTCTTGGTCTTTGATGGCAGGTTGTGGTGGAGGTCTTGGTCTGTGAGGGCAGGTTGCGGTGGAGGTCTTGGTCTGTGAGCAGAGGTTGTGGTGGAGGTCTTGGTCTGTGAGGGCAGGTTGTGGTGGAGGTCTCGGTCTGTGAGGACAGGTTGTGGTGGAGGTCTTGGTCTGTGGGGACAGGTTGTGGTGGAGGTCTCGGTCTGTGAGGACAGGTTGTGGTGGAGGTCTCGGTCTGTGGGGACAGGTTGTGGTGGAGGTCTCCCCTGTACACTGGATAATCTTCGCACTCCTATCCCGGCTCTGATCCTGTATTTCGGGTCTCGTGTCGGTATCTGTCGGCGATATCTGCACACACTTCACATGTAATGTATTTTTCCGGCGCTTACTTTTATTTGCAGAAAATGATCCAATTACCGGCTTTCTGCACTCAGCAATTTTCATGATATTAGTGTAGAATTGGTGATTTGGATGGAAGTCGGGAGTTTCAGCCCATCTCATGTTTATGCCTCATTAAATCTCATTGAATCTCGTCATTTTCCCTGAACCTCTCTGAGCGCGCCCGGCCGCTGAGTCATGTGATACGACAACGCATGTCCCATTAAACACATTATGCTAATGGCCCAGATACACCTCATACATTTTCATCACTGCAGAGTTCTGAGACCCCACTAAACCCTGGGCCGCCATTGCTGACGGGAACCTGTAGAGTGATACCTACAGCCAGAACTTTGGTCTTTTGGATGGAGTGGGGGAGGTTGGGGGGGTTATAGTCTCATTCACAGGAGCGGATGATGGTGGACAGGCTGAACGTTGCCGCTGGACTCCGCAGCACTCTGTACTATGGCTTTATACATTGTCTGATTGGCTGCAGCCACAAATGTTGTCCCTGCGTGTCCCAACCCAGAGCTGGTCAGAGACCCTTATCACATGTAACCGCTCAGCACCGCCAGCCATTCATACAGGTGGCCTCACCACAGTTGTCCCCATCAGACCAAGTCACCTTCCATTGCTCCGTGGTCCAGTTCTGATGCCCACATACCCATCATAGGCACTTCTGGCTGAGGACACGGGTCACCATGGGCACCATGACCAGTCTGCAGCTACGTAGCTCCATACACAGCAAACTGCGATGCTCTACGTGTTCTGACACCTTCCTATCAGAACCAGCATTCACTTTCTCAGTAACTTGAGTTCCAGTAGCTCTTCTTCTGGATCGGACTACACGGGTGAGCCTTCCCTCTTCAGCTTCATCAATGAGCCTTCCCTCCCCACCTCCATCAATGAGCCTTCCCTCCCCACCTCCATCAATGAGCCTTCCCTCCCCACCTCCATCAATGAGCCTTCCCTCCCCACCTCCATCAATGAGCCTTCCCTTCCCACCTCCAGTAATGAGCCTTCCCTCTTCAGCTTCATCAATGAGCCTTCCCTCCCCACCTCCATCAATGAGCCTTCCCTCCCCACCTCCATCAATGAGCCTTCCCTTCCCACCTCCAGTAATGAGCCTTCCCTCTTCAGCTTCATCAATGAGCCTTCCCTCCCCACCTCCATCAATGAGCCTTCCCTCCCACCTCCATCAATGAGCCTTCCCTCCCCACCTCCATCAATGAGCCTTCCCTCCCCACCTCCATCAATGAGCCTTCCCTCCCCACCTCCATCAATGAGCCTTCCCTCCCCACCTCCATCAATGAGCCTTCCCTCCCCACCTCCATCAATGAGCCTTCCCTCCTCACCTCCATCAATGAGCCTTCCTCCTCCATCAATGAGCCTCCCCCCACCTCCATCAATGAGCCTTCCCTCCCCACCTCCATCAATGAGCCTTCCCTCCCCACCTCCATCAATGAGCCTTCCCTCCCCACCTCCATCAATGAGCCTTCCCTCCCCACCTCCAGTAATGAGCCTTCCCTCTTCAGCTTCATCAATGAGCCTTCCCTCCCCACCTCCATCAATGAGCCTTCCCTCCCACCTCCATCAATGAGCCTTCCCTCCCCACCTCCATCAATGAGCCTTCCCTCCCCACCTCCATCAATGAGCCTTCCCTTCCCAC
This sequence comes from Staurois parvus, assembly GCF_062004578.1. Taxonomy (NCBI): domain Eukaryota; kingdom Metazoa; phylum Chordata; class Amphibia; order Anura; family Ranidae; genus Staurois; species Staurois parvus. The sequence continues at coordinate 49,076 of NW_028321156.1, forward strand.
CTCCATCAATGAGCCTTCCCTCCCCACCTCCATCAATGAGCCTTCCCTCCCACCTCCATCATTGAGCCTTCCCTCCCCGCCTCCATCAATGAGCCTTGCCCCCCCCCATGTCCCTTTCACTGCTTGGCTGGTTCTCCTTCGTTGGACCACTTTTGGTTGGTCCTGACCACTGCAGGCCAGGAACATCCCATGTGAGCGGCAGGTTTGGAGTTGCTCTGACCCATCCAGACACTACAATTTGGTCCTTGGTCCCTCCAGTCCTTACAATTGTCCTTTTTTCTGCTTTCACCAACCTCAGGGCCAACATGTTCGCTTGCTGCCATCTATCCCGCCCACTTCCAGATGCCATTGTCACCATTGATCGATGTTCATGTCCCGTCTGATGGAGGAGAAGACGCGTGTTCATCTTCCATGTGAGATCTGGTGCCTCGTTCAGGGACTCGGTCACTCAGCGTCTCTATGATCTCACGTCTCAGATTCGTCTCAATCACAATAGACACATTGTAATAATAATTGTCATAATTAAGACATCAGACGGGGAGTGGTAATAACTCGGCACATTTCCCGGAAATGATTCCACTTCCTCTGGAGGATGAATGAGGTGATGTATATAGTTGGGGTATATCTTCTGTGATCGAAGAACATGATATATCATACAGAACACCTCATTCTGGGGTCCCCTTCTGGTGCCGTGTGCTCCTCCCCTCCTGGGGTCCCCTTCTGGTGCCGTGTGCTCCTCCTCTCCTGGGGTCCCCTTCTGGTGCCGTGTGCTCCTCCCCTCCTGGGGTCCCCTTCTGGTGCCGTGTGCTCCTCCCCTCCTGGGGTCCCCTTCTGGTGCCGTGTGCTCCTCCCCTCCTGGGGTCCCCTTCTGGTGCCGTGTGCTCCTCCCCTCCTGGGGTCCCCTTCTGGTGCCGTGTGCTCCTCCTCTCCTGGGGTCCCCTTCTGGTGCCGTGTGCTCCTCCTCTCCTGGGGTCCCCTTCTGGTGCCGTGTGCTCCTCCCCTCCTGGGGTCCCCTTCTGGTGCCGTGTGCTCCTCCCCTCCTGGGGTCCCCTTCTGGTGCCGTGTGCTCCTCCCCTCCTGGGGTCCCCTTCTGGTGCCGTGTGCTCCTCCCCTCCTGGGGTCCCCTTCTGGTGCCGTGTGCTCCTCCTCTCCTGGGGTCCCCTTCTGGTGCCGTGTGCTCCTCCCCTCCTGGGGTCCCCTTCTGGTGCCGTGTGCTCCTCCCCTCCTGGGGTCCCCTTCTGGTGCCGTGTGCTCCTCCTCTCCTGGGGTCCCCTTCTGGTGCCGTGTGCTCCTCCCCTCCTGGGGTCCCCTTCTGGTGCCGTGTGCTCCTCCCCTCCTGGGGTCCCCTTCTGGTGCCGTGTGCTCCTCCTCTCCTGGGGTCCCCTTCTGGTGGCGTCTGCTCCTCCCCTCCTGGGGTCCCCTTCTGGTGCCGTGTGCTCCTCCCCTCCTGGGGTCCCCTTCTGGTGCCGTGTGCTCCTCCTCTCCTGGGGTCCCCTTCTGGTGCCGTGTGCTCCTCCCCTCCTGGGGTCCCCTTCTGGTGCCGTGTGCTCCTCCCCTCCTGGGGTCCCCTTCTGGTGCCGTGTGCTCCTCCCCTCCTGGGGTCCCCTTCTGGTGCCGTGTGCTCCTCCCCTCCTGGGGTCCACCATTGGCACTCTGTGTTCCTCCTTTATCTGAGGCTGAGACAAGGGATTCTATGGGTGACGTCACCTCTCCAGGCATTGCCAGCCGTTGTCGGAGCGTCAGAGGGATGGCAGAGTGAAGGTTGTAATGGCGGGGGAGCGGGGTGACGTCAGAGGGATGGCAGAGCGAAGGTTGTAATGGCGGGGGAGCGGGGTGACGTCAGAGGGATGGCAGAGCGAAGGTTGTAATGGCGGGGGGAGCGGGGTGACGTCAGAGGGATGGCAGAGCGAAGGTTGTAATGGCGGGGGAGCGGGGTGACGTCAGAGGGATGGCAGAGCGAAGGTTGTAATGGCGGGGGAGCGGGGTGACGTCAGAGGGATGGCAGAGCGAAGGTTGTAATGGCGGGGGAGCGGGGTGACGTCAGAGGGATGGCAGAGCGAAGGTTGTAATGGCGGGGGAGCGGGGTGACGTCAGAGGGATGGCAGAGCGAAGGTTGTAATGGCGGGGGAGCGGGGTGACGTCAGAGGGATGGCAGAGCGAAGGTTGTAATGGCGGGGGAGCGGGGTGACGTCAGAGGGATGGCAGAGCGAAGGTTGTAATGGCGGGGGAGCGGGGTGACGTCAGAGGGATGGCAGAGCGAAGGTTGTAATGGCGGGGGAGCGGGGTGACGTCAGAGGGATGGCAGAGCGAAGGTTGTAATGGCGGGGGAGCGGGGTGACGTCAGAGGGATGGCAGAGCGAAGGTTGTAATGGCGGGGGAGCGGGGTGACGTCAGAGGGATGGCAGAGCGAAGGTTGTAATGGCGGGGGAGCGGGGTGACGTCAGAGGGATGGCAGAGCGAAGGTTGTAATGGCGGGGGAGCGGGGTGACGTCAGAGGGATGGCAGAGCGAAGGTTGTAATGGCGGGGGAGCGGGGTGACGTCAGAGGGATGGCAGAGTGAAGGTTGTAATGGTGGGGGAGCGGGGTGACGTCAGAGGGATGGCAGAGCGAAGGTTGTAATGGCGGGGGAGCGGGGTGACGTCAGAGGGATGGCAGAGTGAAGGTTGTAATGGTGGGGGAGCGGGGTGACGTCAGAGGGATGGCAGATGGCCCCTTCCAGGTGATGAAGTTTCTGCCCTCGGAGATTGGAAGCCCCGGATTGGTTGCTGTCAGTGATTGGATGTTAATGAGTGGACTCTGCTGTGTGCCGACATGTCCGGACTGGCAGATCGATCGTTAGTGCCGATGATTCACCTCCAGCGCCGGCTGTACATCCATCTTCTGGCTGATAATAGAGAGATGCTATTTATAGTTCCCGCAGAACGCCGCTATCTATAGAACCGCCGCCGCCGCTCACATCAGACCTCCTGCGCTGTGTCTTCTCCCACCACGTAGGAGGAACACTCGCTGCTCCGCGCCCCAAACCCACTGTTATCTGTGGAGAGCAGAGCGGGCGATCGCTTCCCATCCCAATCCTCCGACAAACTTCCATCTACACAGAATAATATATAATGCAACAAAAACCATCCGAACCAATCAGATGTCACCGAAACAGCCCATCCCCCACCCGGACACAGCCCATCCCCCACCCGAACACAGCCCATCCCCCACCCGGACACAGCCCATCCCCCCCACCTGACAGCCCATCCCCCACCCGGACACAGCCCATCCCCCCCACTCGGACACAACCCATCCCCCACCCGGACACAGCCCATCCCCCCCACCCGGACACAGCCCATCCCCCACCCGGACACAGCCCACCCCCCACCCGAACACAGCCCATCCCCCACCCGGACACAGCCCATCCCCCACTCGAACACAGCCCATCCCCCACTCGGACACAGCCCATCCCCCACTCGGACACAGCCCATCCCCCCCACCTGACACAGCCCATCCCCCACCCGGACACAGCCCATCCCCCACCCGAACACAGCCCATCCCCCACCCGGACACAGCCCATCCCCCCCACCTGACACAGCCCATCCCCCACTCGGACACAGCCCATCCCCCACCCGGACACAGCCCATCCCCCACCCGGACACAGCCCATCCCCCCCACCTGACACAGCCCATCCCCCCCACCTGACACAGCCCATCCCCCACCCGGACACAGCCCATCCCCCACCCGGACACAGCCCATCCCCCCCACCTGACACAGCCCACCCCCCACCCGAACACAGCCCATCCCCCACCCGGACACAGCCCATCCCCCACCCGGACACAGCCCATCCCCCCCACCTGACAGCCCATCCCCCACCCGGACACAGCCCATCCCCCCACCTGACAGCCCATCGGGGAGAGACATAAAATGTTGGATTTCCTGTCATGTTCTCTCACAGTAACAGTGATCTTCAGGACACATCGATGACAAATCTCCCCGGGATCTGCTGGAGGCCCGGGTTCTAGTGTAGTTCCGGGTCATCTATCCAGTGAGTAGTGTGGAAGGTTTACAACCATGAATGTCATCTTCAGCCCATCCCCCACTGACTGACTGTCCCTGGATTAGATGGTACTTTCCTACACCTTGGACAAGCCTGACACATGTGGGTATTTCCATAGTTCTTCAGGTAGTGAGGATCCTTTGGTGGTGGACCTTTGCTGGATTAGGAGGATCTCCTAGGGATAGACCTTTGCTGGATTAGGAGGATCTCCTAGGGATAGACCTTTGCTGGATTAGGAGGATCTCCTAGGGATAGACCTTTGCTGGATTAGGAGGATCTCCTAGGGATAGACCTTTGCTGGATTAGGAGGATCTCCTAGGGATAGACCTTTGCTGGATTAGGAGGATCTCCTAGGGATAGACCTTTGCTGGATTAGGAAGATCTCTTGATGATGGACCTTTGCTGGATTAGGAGGATCTCCTAGGGGTGGACCTTTGCTGGATTAGGAGGATCTCCTAGGGATAGACCTTTGCTGGATTAGGAGGATCTCCTAGGGATAGACCTTTGCTGGATTAGGAGGATCTCCTAGGGATAGACCTTTGCTGGATTAGGAGGATCTCCTAGGGATAGACCTTTGCTGGATTAGGAGGATCTCCTAGGGATAGACCTTTGCTGGATTAGGAGGATCTCCTAGGGATAGACCTTTGCTGGATTAGGAGGATCTCCTAGGGATAGACCTTTGCTGGATTAGGAAGATCTCTTGATGATGGACCTTTGCTGGATTAGGAGGATTTTTTGGTGGTGGACCTTTGCTGGATTAGGAGGATCTTTTTATGGTGGATATTTGCTGGATTAGGAGGATCTTTTAGTGGTGGACCTTTGTTGGATAAGGTGGACTTTTGTTGGATAAGGTTGATCTCTTGGTGGTGGACCTTTTTGTTGGTTAAGGTGGATCTCTTGGTGGTGGACCTGTGCTGGATTAGGAGGATCTTTTGGTGGACTTTTGTTGGATAAGGTGGATCTCTTGGTGGTGGACCTTTGCTGGATTTGGAGGATCTTTTTATGGTGGATATTTGCTGGATTTGGAGGATCTTTTTATGGTGGATATTTGCTGGATCAGGAGGATCTTTTAGTGGTGGACCTTTGTTGGATAAGGTGGACCTTTGTTGAATAAGGTGGATCTCTTGGTGGTGGACCTTTGCTGGATTAGGAGGATCTTTTGGTGGTGGACCTTTGTTGGATAAGGTGGATCTCTTGGTGGTGGACTTTTGTTGGATAATGTGGATCTCTTGGTGGTGGACCTTTGCTGGATTAGGAGGATCTTTTGGTGGACCTTTGCTGGATTAGGAGGATCTCTTGGTGGTGTCTTTTAAATCTTTTGCATCCCAGCAAGACTGAAGATGAAATTAGTTGGGGCCTCCATGTGGTCTCGGGTTATAGGATTTATTTTTCTTCCTCCACCACATTGTGTAAATGTCTCTTTGAAGACGAATTCCAGCTTCTTCAGAACATATATTTGCATGACTGTGTAAACATGTTTGTTGATTTTGTACCTGCTGAGGTCTTCTCCAATTGTGTGGATAGGATTCTCTGGTAAACCCAACAGTCCAATTAGGACAATAGTCAGAGAGCCGCATCAGGGGGTGCCCCCATCCCTGCACAATGCTCCCAGATTGTGGCTTTGCACCCCGGCAGAGACGGCCTTTCTTGGAATGAACCTTAGAAGGACAATCGGGTGGTCTGCATGTTTCCGGCACACGTTCTGCAGCCTCTGTATAGCGGAGGATTGTCTGTATGAAGGGTTGTGTAGTAGAAAAGTATAAATATTCTCAAGGACAGAGGAATTCATGCTCGGCGGAAGCTGTAGGCTCACAATATTCTGACATCTTTTGATGTCTCCACAATGGAGATTCCTGCTACAAAGGAAACTGTACATGGCGGGGAAATCACACAATTCTCTGACGTGGTGTGGTCGGTGATCGGGACGTGATGACGTGCTGGAAGAGCAGATGTCAGCCCTGACTGTGCTGGTCTAGGAGTGGTCACTTTGGCAGCATTGGGGTCCGGGGTTCAGTTCTCACCAGGGGCACCAACAATTAGAAGTTTCTGTGATCTCTGTTTGTTGTTTTTTTTATATTTTCAGCATTTTGTAGTTAGAGAAGACTCCGTATTGGTAGTGCAGTCAGCATCATTGCTGAAGGACTGCTGAGATAAAACAAGTCAAGCAGAGAGTATATTGGATCCAGTCTGCTTCAGTAGACCGATAGAGATGGCTAGAGAAGTCCAATCCAAACTCCGTTCCCCTGAAGGTTTAAACTAGGGGTCTCCAAACTTTCCAAAGGGACAGTTTATTGTCCTTTGGGGGGGTCAGACTGGGGCCAGTGGAAGTAGAAAATGCCCCGGTATCAGTGCCCCATCATTGATATCAATGAGAAGAATTGTGCCCCATTCATTGTATTAGTAAGGGGAATGGTGCCGCGTCATTGATGGCCCCAAGGGCTAGGTGAAAGCAAGAAAAGGGCCACATCTGACCCCCAGAGCCCCAGTTTGGGGACCACTGGTTTAAACCAATCACTGACCCCTCTTCTCTACTTCAAGAGGTCTTCAGTCTTCTGGGGGTGAATGACACAATAGTGAGGTCATGCTGTAAGTTCAGAATGTCATGGACCCGCCCCTTTTGGGGGTGTTACCACAGCGCCCTGCACCCTCAGTGTATTGATGCAGAATGTCATGACATCAGTGCTGCTCTCTACATCATGGAGGACTGTCCAACCTAGGGAAGAGGACCTGGCGTGTCACGTGACCTGCCTGAAGACGTCCAGACGGGGGAAGTATAATGTAAAGTAAATAATACACACGGGGTATCGGAGGGGGGGGGGGGTCCTCCGGAGGGAGGAGAACAGAATCTGAAGTGGTTGTCAAGGCTCATTCAATGCAAGAAGCTAAAAATAAAAAGCCTTCTGTGTGCAGCAGCCCCCCTAATACTTACCTGAGCCCAAAGCTCCACCCAGCGATGTGCATGAGAGCCTCGGCTCTCCAGGTACTCTCCCTCCTCACTGGCTGAGAAAGCAGTGGGAGCCATTGTCAATCACAGCCAGTGAGCCAATGAGGAGAGAGAGGTGGGGTTGAGACACGGCTCTGGGTGTGAATGGACATGCAGAGCAGTAGCACGGGAGTGAGTCTGCTTGGGTGCCCCCATAGCCAGCTGCTTGCTGTGGGGGTACTTGGCAGGAGGGAGGGGCCAGGAGTGCCAGTGGAGGACCTGAGACGAGGAGGATTACAGAGCCGGGAAGTAGAGACATGTTTACTAGGTAATAAAAAGCAGAATTACTGTACGACCGTAGGAAGTACAACATGTACATGTGAGCAGCAAATATACTCAGGACTACCAATAGGAACACGTTCTACAAACCATCATGAAAATAGATTATTGGTGAGCGAATCTCCAGAAATGTGTAACCTAGGTTTGGGTGAGAAGGGTTGGGACCCGTGTCATATGACTACACCGGTCACAGGAGCCCCCGTGTACCAGTCATGATCATCCAAATACATCATCTTACAGAGTATTCTATGAAAGCCGTCCCTCGTATTGTGATCTGAAGGATGTCCCTGAGGCGTCATATCCCGGCAAGCATGAAATACTTCCCTGGAGGATTCTCGAAAAGATCGAAATATTCAAAAGTGCACTAAAGCCGCATAGAGTCGGTTCCGGCATGGAATTCCTCAGCAGAAGGCAAGGTGCCATGTTCCTGTGCAGGCCGCATCAATAGTGGATGGTCAGAGTTCATCATAGAAAGGATAGGAATGTTACAAATGAAAATCTCAGCTTTGAGTTTCTTCTGGAGGATAACGTGAGAGGACATCCCAGGGAAGGTTGTCTATCTTTCCTATTGTAGATCTAGATCTGTGACCATCGGTGCTGAACTGGCCATCCATGATTGATGCGTCCTGTATGGGGGGTGAAGAGCGTGCCTTGCCTTCTGCTGAAAGGTGCATTTCTGGATATTATCTATACCAGCCATTCTCACCCAAGCTCCTCCCAGAGGGTGCTGCTTGACCCCACTTCTGATGGTGGCTGCATAGATTTGGGGCCAAGGCCACTTGAAAGAGCCAACAGCATGTCACTAATGATATTTTTATCTGTCTATAGGGGGGTGTTCTGACCACCTCTGTTTGGTGGTTGGTGGGAAGAATGCTCCCCAATGTAAGGGACGCCCTTCCCACCAAAGTAAAGGTCATCCTTCCCACCAAACACCAATGTAAAGGTCATCCTTCCCACTGACCCCCAATGTAAGGGTCATCCTTCCCACCAACCACCAATGTAAGGGACATCCTTCCCACTGACCCCCAATGTAAGGGTCATCCTTCCCACCAACCACCAATGTAAGGAACATTCTTCCCACCAATGTAAAGGTCATCCTTCCCACTGACCCCCAATGTAAGGGACATTCTTCCCACTGACCCCCAATGTAAGGGACATTCTTCCCACTGACCCCCAATGTAAGGGACATTCTTCCCACTGACCCCCAATGTAAGGGACATTCTTCCCACTGACCCCCAATGTAAGGGACATTCTTCCCCCTGACCCCCAATGTAAGGGACATTCTTCCCACTGACCCCCAATGTAAGGGACATTCTTCCCACTGACCCCCAATGTAAGGAACATTCTTCCCACTGACCCTCAATGTAAGGGACATTCTTCCCACTGACCCCCAATGTAAGGGACATTCTTCCCACTGACCCCCAATGTAAGGGACATTCTTCCCACTGACCCCCAATGTAAGGGACATTCTTCCCACTGATCCCCAATGTAAGGGACATTCTTCCCACTGACCCCCCAATGTAAGGGACATTCTTCCCACTGACCCCCAATGTAAGGGACATTCCTCTTACTGACCCCCCCAATGTAAGGGACATTCTTCCCACTGACCCCCAATGTAAGGGACATTCTTCCCACTGACCCCCAATGTAAGGGACATTCTTCCCACTGACCCCCCAATGTAAGGGACATTCTTCCCACTGACCACCAATGTAAGGGACATTCTTCCCACTGACCCCCAATGTAAGGCACATTCTTCCCACTGACCCCCAATGTAAGGGGCATCCTTCCCACTGATCACCAATGTAAGGCACATTCTTCCCACTGACCCCCAATGTAAGGGGCATTCTTCCCACCGACCTCCAATGTAAGGGACATTCTTCCCACTGACCCCCAATGTAAGGGACATTCTTCCCACTGACCCCCAATGTAAGGGACATTCTTCCCACTGACCCCCAATGTAAGGGACATTCTTCCCACTGATCCCCAATGTAAGGGACATTCTTCCCACTGACCCCCAATGTAAGGGACATTCTTCCCACTGACCCCCAATGTAAGGGACATTCTTCCCACTGACCCCCAATGTAAGGGACATTCTTCCCACTGACCCCCAATGTAAGGGACATTCTTCCCACTGACCCCCAATGTAAGGGACATTCTTCCCACTGACCCGCAATGTAAGGGACATTCTTCCCACTGACCCCCAATGTAAGGGACATTCTTCCCACTGACCCCCAATGTAAGGAACATTCTTCCCACTGACCCCCAATGTAAGGGACATTCTTCCCACTGACCCCCCAATGTGAACAGCATTCTTCCCACCAAGCTCATCTACTCAGTGGAGCCCTTCTTCTCATTGTAGCCTGTCTCCTCGTTGGAACCCATTTCCTCACTGTAGCACATCTGATTGTAACCCATCTCAACAGAAGAGAGGCTACAACAAGGAGAGGGGCTACAACAAGGAGAGGGGCTACAACAAGGAGAGGGGCTCTGTCTTCTCGTAGTAGCCGTCTCCTCTCTGTAGCCCAAATCCTCATTGAAGGCCGTTTCCTCTTAGTGGTCTCATCCTTGTATCCCGTCTCATCCTTGTATCCCGTCTCATCCTTGTATCCCGTCTCATCCTTGTATCCCGTCTCATCCTTGTATCCCGTCTCATCCTTGTATCCCGTCTCATCCTTGTATCCCGTCTCATCCTTGTATCCCGTCTCATCCTTGTATCCCGTCTCATCCTTGTATCCCGTCTCATCCTTGTATCCCGTCTCCTCCTAGCTTTGTGTCTTCCATGGGACTTGTCCTCTTTGCCTCCCAGGCTGATGTTCTCTCTGCTGATTCCTCCTTCTTAGTAACCCTGAACTGACAGAGGATCTCAGCACCCGCTCTTCACCCGCTCTTCACCCGCTCTTCACCCGCTCTTCACCCCTCATTAAATCAAACTGACCCCATCGGGAATTCCTCCCCAGGCTGTCACCAGCGGCTTCAGGTGTTCATCATCTTCTCACTGGGGGGGGGGGGGATTGTTTATTCCATCATATCATTGTAATCTGTATTGATCCTGGTCTTCTATCGCTGTATTCTGTAATATATTCCTGGCAGAATCCTCGCAGGATATGAGACACAGAGGCGAAATGGCTTCATAATGAAGACATAACCCTGCAGCCAAGAAGAGTGCATGTATAGCCAAAGCCTATCCCTTCCCGACTCCACCCAAAACTAAGAGGCTTTATATACAGGTAAAGGGCCAGTTGACAGTATGCGGTGCGTTCTTGTACTAAGAGTGCATCTGTAGCCCGTGTCTGTGTTCTGCCATGCGGGGGATCGCCAGCTCCTGGACCAGTGCGCTGCAGTTTATCGGATTATCGTACATTGCTGCGAGGCCAGAGAAGTGAAGAACAGGACTGGGCTTCTGGAAGAAGCTGAATATTTGGCCTCAGATTATTCTACAAACGTATCTTTGCTCCTTTTTAAGCTTTTCTTACATCTTGACTCCAATATCAGTACCTGGCCTCACAAATTCCAACACCATCCAAAATCTTGTGGAAAGCCTTCCTAGGAGAGTGGAGAATGTAATAGCCCCGCATAATAGAGATTTATGTTTTTGGTTGTAACATGGCAAAATGTGGGAGGGTGCAAGGGGTATGAATACTTTTGAACGGCTCTGTGTCGGTATGCTGGTCAGGATTCACAAACCTTTGGCCTTCTAGTTGGGTGTCTGTGATTTGTGATTTTTTTGTTCTTCATTTTTATGGTGTCAGGCTTACATTGCCAATATAAATGCAAATCTTGCACAGCGGGTCTCTAAATCGACAGTTGACAGCCCTCATCTGAGGCCTCTGCAATGGTGAGTACATACCTGGAACACCTGATACACAGAAATATGTCTTCCTGAAGATCTGCTGCCTCAGCAAAATCCCTTGAAAGATCATCATGGAGGCTGCAAACGTTGGAGGCTTCATTGCCGCACTGCCACCAGGCAGCATTAATCAAGGTGCTCATCTTCAGCTGACGCAAGTCCTCCACGGCCTACGTGACTGGAATTGTGAAGGCGCTCTACTGATGTCAATGCTGCGAGGGTCCGCTTCTCCCCTCGGAGACCATCGCTGGGAAGAAGAGTCGGGCTGTAATGGAATTTCTGTTAAACAGCAAAAAAAGAAAAAAAAAAAACCTGTAATTTTCAGCCTGCAGTTTGTAGACGGTGAGACCTTCTGGCCCACCGACGCTGAAGGAAATTACAGGCGAATCTTCAAAGCAGCAACTCAGCGGATCTGAAGGTAAAAAAAAAGAAAAATTGGCTTTGTTAAGTCGTTTGGCAATTGATGTAAATGGAGTCTATAAGTGCCAAGAGTGGCCGGGGCCCCAACCATTTGTGTTTTCTATAAATAGCCCGGGAGCCAGGGACCTGCAGAGAAAGCAGATTGTCTCAAGGAGAAATCTAATCTGTGATTGGCTCCTGTGCTGATGCTATTCTGCATATACAATGCCTGTGTGTCCCCCGAGAGCCCGGGGCCATTTCTGCAACAGAACGAGAAATAAAGTGCCTGTGCTGGAGAAACCTGCGGGGTACCTGGACCCTTCCGTTAAAGCAGAACTAGGGTCCGCCATGCTGACCTTTCCCTCAACGTTTTGACATCCCTCACCGACATCTTCTACCCAGCTTCCTCCAGATGTCCCATCCCCAAACCAGGAGCATTTATTGGGGGTTGACCCCTCATCTGTGACTATCCCATCCTCTACTCTTTTGGGAATTCTTTCCACAAGATTTTGAAGGCCACCAGACCCGTGATTGCTGTATCAGTGGCCAGCTGTAAACAGATCGTCGGGTTACCTCCAATCCATCACGTTTAGGTCTGGAAAATGGAGGAGAACAGCCGTTTTCTGTTTGTTTTCTGAATCTGAACAGTCTGAGTGGTAGGAGGATGGAAATGGATATACGTTCGTTTACATTCAGCTGCCCACCCATAGAGCTGCCTGGAGCTTCCAATCAGGTCCACCTAAAGATCTGACAACCCACGTGAAAGTCCGTTTACATTCAGCTGCCCACCCATAGAGCTGCCTGGAGCTTCCAATCAGATCCACCTGAAGAACTGACAACCCACGTGAAAGTCCGTTTACATTCAGCTGCCCACCCATGGAGCTGCCTGAAGCTTCCAATCAGGTCCACCTGTAGAACTGACAACCCACGTGAAAGTCCGTTTACATTCAGCTGCCCACCCATGGAGCTGCCTGAAGCTTCCAATCAGATCCACCTGTAGAACTGACAACCCACGTGAAAGTCCGTTTACATTCAGCTGCCCACCCATAGAGCTGCCTGGAGCTTCCAATCAGATCCACCTGAAGATCTGACAACCCACGTGAAAGTCAGTTTACATTCAGCTGCCCACCCATGGAGCTGCCTGGAGCTTCCAATCAGGTCCACCTAAAGATCTGACAACCCACGTGAAAGTCCGTTTACATTCAGCTGCCCACCCATAGAGCTGCCTGAAGCTTCCAATCAGGTCCACCTGTAGAACTGACAACCCACGTGAAAGTCCGTTTACATTCAGCTGCCCACCCATGGAGCTGCCTGAAGCTTCCAATCAGGTCCACCTGTAGAACTGACAACCCACGTGAAAGTCCGTTTACATTCAGCTGCCCACCCATAGAGCTGCCTGGAGCTTCCAATCAGATCCACCTGAAGATCTGACAACCCACGTGAAAGTCCGTTTACATTCAGTTGCCCACCCATAGAGCTGCCTGGAGCTTCCAATCAGATCCACCTGAAGAACTGACAACCCACGTGAAAGTCCGTTTACATTCAGCTGCCCACCCATAGAGCTGCCTGAAGCTTCCAATCAGGTCCACCTGTAGAACTGACAACCCACGTGAAAGTCCGTTTACATTCAGCTGCCCACCCATGGAGCTGCCTGAAGCTTCCAATCAGGTCCACCTGTAGAACTGACAACCCACGTGAAAGTCCGTTTACATTCAGCTGCCCACCCATAGAGCTGCCTGAAGCTTCCAATCAGGTCCACCTGAAGAACTGACAACCCACGTGAAAGTCCGTTTACATTCAGCTGCCCACCCATAGAGCTGCCTGGAGCTTCCAATCAGATCCACCTGAAGATCTGACAACCCACGTGAAAGTCCGTTTACATTCAGCTGCCCACCCATAGAGCTGCCTGGAGCTTCCAATCAGATCCACCTGAAGAACTGACAACCCACGTGAAAGTCCGTTTACATTCAGCTGCCCACCCATAGAGCTGCCTGGAGCTTCCAATCAGGTCCACCTAAAGATCTGACAACTCACGTGAAAGTCTGTCTTTCCTTAATTCTTGACCCATCTACAGCACATAATAGGCTCTCCTCTTCCTATTCACTGTGAGGAGCAAAGAAAAGTTCCCGGTACTTCCAGTATGGTGAATCATGTGACTATAGTTTCTGCTCACATTGGTGGTTACCTGCAAAGCATCATCTGGGCCGGGCTCAAGGCTACCATACACAGCGTGAATTTCGGCTGATTCCTACGGGAGCCGCTGACATTGCCAGCCATGGTTGCCACCATCAGTACCACCTGTTTAGTAAAAAGTAGATTTTTCAGCAGACTTGTCAAAGGATCTGGGTGGAAAATTGTCAGCTGAACAGTGATTCCGTCCAATCACATGCAGTCATGGTTGCGGTAGTCTGACAACAGTGATTCCGTCCAATCACATGCAGCCATGGTTCCGGTAGTCTGACAACAGTGATTCCGTCCAATCACATGCAGCCATGGTTCCGGTAGTCTGACAACAGTGATTCCATCCAATCACATGCAGCCATGGTTCCGGTAGTCTGACAACAGTGATTCCATCCAATCACATGCAGCCATGGTTCCGGTAGTCTGACAACAGTGATTCCATCCAATCACATGCAGCCATGGTTGCGGTAGTCTGACAACAGTGATTCCGTCCAATCACATGCAGTCATGGTTGCGGTAGTCTGACAACAGTGATTCCATCCAATCACATGCAGCCATGGTTCCGGTAGTCTGACAACAGTGATTCCGTCCAATCACATGCAGTCATGGTTCCGGTAGTCTGACAACAGTGATTCCATCCAATCACATGCAGTCATGGTTCCGGTAGTCTGACAACAGTGATTCCGTCCAATCACATGCAGTCATGGTTCCGGTAGTCTGACAACAGTGATTCCGTCCAATCACATGCAGTCATGGTTCCGGTAGTCTGACAACAGTGATTCCATCCAATCACATGCAGCCATGGTTGCGGTAGTCTGACAGCCGCAGATGAAGCTGTCGGAATACTTTAGGGCACATTTAGTGTGGAGGATCCTGTTAGATTTCTTTCTTTCTGCCCTCAGGAAACCTATAGGGACTTGTTTACACTGGCAGCAGACCTTGGCGAGTCCTCTGCAGTGGATTGCTTTTCAGAGGGAGGTTGACAGGTGACTGGGAGGTGATATGTCACCTCTTTACCTTCTGTTTTAATCCTGAAAAGACGGCTCCGCAACTGGCTGCATTGCATGCGGATGTGGCACGTCTATTCACTTGAATGGGTTGCATTCGGCAGTACTGGCCACCAAATGCATCAGGGCGACGTTGGTGTGCCCTCAAGGTGGGCGCTCAAGGCGGAGTCAAACTGCCTTTCAACTGCCTATTGTTACCGCCTCCCTGGCTGCATATGTGAAGGAGCCCTAAAAGATAAAATAAAACCAACGTTTGCTGCAAAATTCACCTTCAATCCAGAGGATTCCCCCGCGGTGCTTCGTTCTATCGCTGCGTGTCCTGCCTAGGATATCACAGATGTGGGGGGGAGGCGTAACGTTCAGAGAGAAGGTCGGCATCTTCCCCTTGCAGAGCTACATAGCAGGAGAGAACTTTACTTACAGCTTTGCCGTCACGAACATTCCAAACGACATGACATTTATTTCTAAAAAACAAAACGGGTCACTAATAGAATCAGCCAGAAATAGATCACTAATGGAATCAGCCGGAAATAGATCATTGATGGAATCAGCCGGAAATAGATCATTGATAGAATCAGCCGGAAATAGATCATTGATGGAATCAGCCGGAAATAGATCACTGATAGAATCAGCCAGAAATAGATCACTAATAGAATCAGCCAGAAATAGATCACTAATAGAATCAGCCAGAAATAGATCACTAATAGAATCAGCCAGAAATAGATCACTAATAGAATCAGCCAGAAATAGATCACTGATAGAATCAGCCGGAAATAGATCACTAATAGAATCAGCCAGAAATAGATCACTAATAGAATCAGCCGGAAATAGATCACTAATAGAATCAGCCGGAAATAGATCACTGATAGAATCAGCCGGAAATAGATCATTGATAGAATCAGCCGGAAATAGATCATTGATGGAATCAGCCGGAAATAGATCATTGATGGAATCAGCCGGAAATAGATCACTGATGGAATCAGCCAGAAATAGATCACTAATGGAATCAGCCAGAAATAGATCACTAATAGAATCAGCCGGAAATAGATCACTGATGGAATCAGCCGGAAATAGATCACTAATGGAATCAGCCAGAAATAGATCACTAATGGAATCAGCCAGAAATAGATCACTGATGGAATCAGCCAGAAATAGATCATTGATGGAATCAGCCGGAAATAGATCACTGATGGAATCATCCAGAAATAGATCACTGATGGAATCAGCCAGAAATAGATCATTGATGGAATCAGCCGGAAATAGATCACTGATGGAATCAGCCGGAAATAGATCATTGATGGAATCAGCCGGAAATAGATCACTGATAGAATCAGCCAGAAATAGATCACTAATAGAATCAGCCAGAAATAGATCACGAAGTGTATGGCCGGCTACATTCGGGTCGTCTTATGTTTGCTCTCAATGCTGAATGCGGCAGCCAGAGGTTCCATAGAACAATACTCCAGTCTCTTCCTCCTCCTCTGTGCCCAGCATCCTCCGGTCTCCTCCTCTGTGCCCAGCATCCTCCGGTCTCCTCCTCTGTGCCCAGCGTCCTCCGGTCTCCTCCTCTGTGCCCAGCGTCCTCCGGTCTCCTTCTCTGTGCCCAGTGTCCTCCGGTCTCCTCCTCTGTGCCCAGCGTCTTCCAGTCTCCTCCTCTGTGCCCAGCGTCCTCCAGTCTCCTTCTCTGTGCCCAGCGTCTTCCAGTCTTCTCCTCTGTGCCCAGCGTCCTCCAGTCTCCTCCTCTGTGCCCAGCGTCCTCCAGTCTCCTCCTCTGTGCCCAGCGTCCTCCAGTCTCCTCCTCTGTGCCCAGCGTCCTTCAGTCTCCTCCTCTGTGCCCAGCGTCCTCCAGTCTCCTCCTCTGTGCCCAGCGTCCTCCGGTCTTCTCCTCTGTGCCCAGCGTCCTTCGGTCTCCTCCTCTGTGCCCAGCGTCCTCCGGTCTTCTCCTCTGTGCCCAGCATCCTTCGGTCTCCTCCTCTGTGCCCAGCGTCCTTTGGTCTCCTCCTCTGTGCCTAGCATCCTCCGGTCTCCTCCTCTGTGCCCAGCGTCCTCCGGTCTCCTTCTCTGTGCCCAGCGTCCTCCGGTCTCCTTCTCTGTGCCCAGTGTCCTCCGGTCTCCTTCTCTGTGCCCAGTGTCCTCCGGTCTCCTTCTCTGTGCCCAGTGTCCTCTGGTCTCCTCCTCTGTGCCCAGCGTCCTCTGGTCTCCTCCTCTGTGCCCAGCGTCCTTCGGTCTCCTCCTCTGTGCCCAGCGTCCTCCAGTCTCCTCCTCTGGGCCCAGCGTCCTCCGGCCTCCTCCTCTGTGCCCAGCGTCCTCCGGCCTCCTCCTCTGTGCCCAGCGTCCTCCGGTCTCCTCCTCTGTGCCCAGCGTCCTTCGGTCTCCTCCTCTGTGCCCAGCGTCCTCCGGTCTCCTCCTCTGTGCCCAGCGTCCTTCGGTCTCCTCCTCTGTGCCCAGCGTCCTTCGGTCTCCTCCTCTGTGCCCAGCGTCCTTCGGTCTCCTCCTCTGTGCCCAGCGTCCTCCAGTCTCCTCCTCTGTGCCCAGCGTCCTCCTCCTCTGTGCCCAGCGTCCTCCGGTCTCCTCCTCTGTGCCCAGCGTCCTT
Organism: Staurois parvus; assembly: GCF_062004578.1. NCBI lineage: Eukaryota > Metazoa > Chordata > Amphibia > Anura > Ranidae > Staurois > Staurois parvus. Next base: position 66,404 of record NW_028321156.1, read on the forward strand.
CGGTCTCCTCCTCTGTGCCCATTGTCCTCCGGTCTCCTTCTCTGTGCCCAGTGTCCTCCGGTCTCCTCCTCTGTGCCCAGCGTCCTCCGGTCTCCTTCTCTGTGCCCAGCGTCCTCCGGTCTCCTTCTCTGTGCCCAGCGTCCTCCGGTCTCCTCCTCTGTGCCCTGCGTCCTCCGGTCTCCTCCTCTGTGCCCTGCGTCCTCCGGTCTCCTCCTCTGTGCCCAGCGTCCTCCAGTCTCCTCCTCTGTGCCCAGTGTCCTCCAGTCCTGTTGTGACTTCTTCCCTCTCTGCACTCAGTATCTTCTCTTCTCACGCTGCCCCTGTACAGTTCTCTGTTGCCCTCCTCCCTATAGTTTACCTCTCGTTTCCTGACTGCATGGGGTGTGTTTGTACAGCAATCATAGTGACATGGCTCCTGGCATGGAACCATTAGATCAGGAAGCTCTGTTGAGCGATATGACGTGTCCTCTTTATTTTTGTCACTTGTCCTCTGATCGGTGACACCCGGCTGTTCGGTGACAGTAATGGGGTTATTAATGGGCATCATTGGATATAATGGCAGAAGCTCGGTCCCACGAATCCACGTTTGCGGCTTTCATGGAACACATGGCGGTAAGTACAATTGAAGGATATATTATGCCTCTCAGCAGCGATTATATAGCCGGCTAATGATGGCCTTGTGTGCGTCCTGACTGTATATGGTGGAAGGAGAGGAGAATTATCGGGACGAATATTTACGATGGCTCCAGGCTGTTTGATGACACTAAACGCTTGTGATGGCGGCTTTCATTCGTTGCGGGTTTTTATTATCCGCCACAGAACAATGGAGCTGGTTGGATGGTGCTGGGTTGTCTGATACTTACACAGATCCCGCCCGGGGAAGCGAGAAACACGGAGAATATATCACTGAAAGACCTCTAAAGAGGAACTCTGACCAGAAATAAGAGGAGGATTCCCCCGCGGTGCTTCGTTCTATCGCTGCCTGTCCTGACTAGGATATCACAGATGTGGGGGGAAGGGGTAACGTTCAGAGAGAAGGTCGGCAGCTTCCCCTTGCAGAGCTACATAGCAGGAGAGAACTTTACTTACAGCTTTGCCGTCACTAACATGACGTTTATTTCTGCTTTGTTCCCTCCATGGGAGGTCCGGATGTGATCGGTGGAGACCTGGTCTGGACCTTCAATGCAGCTGAGCAGAAACAGATCACTTCTTTAGAAATCAGCCAGCAATAGATCACTAATAGAATCAGCCAGCAATAGATCACTGATAGAATCAGCCAGCAATAGATCACTAATAGAGTCAGCCAGCAATAGATCACTGATAGAATCAGCCAGCAATAGATCACTAATAGAGTCAGCCAGCAATAGATCACTGATAGAATCAGCCAGCAATAGATCACTAATAGAGTCAGCCAGCAATAGATCACTGATAGAATCAGTCGGAAATAGATCACTGATGGAATCAGCCGGCAATAGATCACTAATAGAGTCAGCCAGCAATAGATCACTGATAGAATCAGCCGGCAATAGATCACTGATAGAGTCAGCCGGCAATAGATCACTAATAGAGTCAGCCAGCAATAGATCACTGATAGAATCAGCCGGCAATAGATCACTGATAGAATCAGCCGGCAATAGATCACTGATAGAGTCAGCCGGCAATAGATCACTGATAGAGTCAGCCGGCAATAGATCACTGATAGAGTCAGCCGGCAATAGATCACTGATGGAATCAGCCGGCAATAGATCACTGATGGAATCAGCCGGCAATAGATCACTGATGGAATCAGCCGGCAATAGATCACTGATGGAATCAGCCGGCAATAGATCACTGATGGAATCAGCCGGCAATAGATCACTGATGGAATCAGCCGATAAATAGATCACTGATGGAATCAGCCGGCAATAGATCATAGAATCAGCCAGCAATAGATCACTGATGGAATCAGCCAGCAATAGATCATTGATGGAATCAGCCGGCAATAGATCACTGATAGATTCAGCCGGCAATAGATCACTGATGGAATCAGCCGGCAATAGATCACTGATGGAATCAGCCGGCAATAGATCACTGATGGAATCAGCCGGCAATAGATCACTGATGGAATCAGCCGGCAATAGATCACTGATGGAATCAGCCGGCAATAGATCACTGATGGAATCCGCCGGCAATAGATCACTAGTAGAATCATCCAGCAATAGATCACTAGTAGAATCAGCCAGCAATAGATCATTGATAGAATCAGCCAGCAATAGATCATTGATAGAATCAGCCAGCAATAGATCATTGATAGAATCAGCCAGCAATAGATCACTAGTAGAATCAGCCAGCAATAGATCATTGATAGAATCAGCCAGCAATAGATCACTAGTAGAATCAGCCGGCAATAGATCACTAGTAGAATCAGCCGGCAATAGATCGCTAGTAGAATCAGCCGGCAATAGATCGCTAGTAGAATCAGCCAGCAATAGATCACTGATAGAATCAGCCAGCAATAGATCACTAGTAGAATCAGCCGGCAATAGATCACTAGTAGAATCAGCCAGCAATAGATCGCTAGTAGAATCAGCCAGCAATAGATCGCTAGTAGAATCAGCCAGCAATAGATCACTAGTAGAATCATCCAGCAATAGATCGCTAGTAGAATCAGCCAGCAATAGATCACTAGTAGAATCAGCCAGCAATAGATCATTGATAGAATCAGCCAGCAATAGATCACTAATAGAGTCATCCAGCAATAGATCACTAGTAGAATCATCCAGCAATAGATCACTAGTAGAATCATCCAGCAATAGATCATTGATAGAATCAGCCAGCAATAGATCATTGATAGAATCAGCCGGCAATAGATCACTGATAGAATCAGCCAGCAATAGATCGCTAGTAGAATCAGCCAGCAATAGATCATTGATAGAATCACCCAGCAATAGATCGCTAGTAGAATCACCCAGCAATAGATCACTCTTGCAGTGATCTGGTGCTCCAGGAAGATGGAGGTGGAGTTTATTCTGCTGGATCCTCCCTACAAGGAGTAAATGATGTCATTTTGCTTTAGATGTACATAACGAGGAATCTTGTGATCTACTACCAGAGCTCCTATTGGAAGCCTAAGATCTGAGTGTCCTAGGAGCCATTGACTCCCAATGCCATTTTTTCACTGCTCCCTGGGGCCCCTCGCTGACTGTCCATGGTTTTCTTTGCTCTCTTGGCCCCCTACTGACTGTCGGTTTTCACTGCCCCCTGGGGCCCTCGATGTCTGTTGGTGGTTTTCACTGTTTCTTAGGGCCCCCACTGACTTGTTGGTGGTTTTCACTACTCCCTGGGGCCCCTCACTGACTGTCGGTGATTTTCACTGCCCCCTGGGGCCCCTTGCTGACTGGTTTTCACTACTCCCTGGGGCCCCTCGCTGACTGTTGGTGGTTTTTACTGCCCACTGGGGCCCTCGATGTCTGTTGGTGGTTTTCACTGCTCCTTAGGGCGCCCACTGACTGTTGGTGGTTTTCACTGCTCCCTGGGGCCCCTGGCTGACTGTCTGTGGTTTTCACTGCTTCCTGGGGCCCCTCGCTGACTGTGGTTTTCACTGCTTCCTGGGGCCCTCGCTGATTGTCGGTGGTTTTCACTGCCCCCTGGGGCCCCTTGCTGACTGTCGGTGGTTTTCACTGACCCCTGGGGCCCCTCATGATCTACTATGGTTCATTCTCCTTCCTGGCAGATGATGGACATGGCGGTCCATAGACTGACCCTCTCTGATAAATGTGAGAGGGCAGAGCACCGGCAGAGCATTGGCAGAGAACCGGCAGACAGCAGAGCACCGGCAGACGGCAGAGCACCGGCAGACGGCAGAGCACCGGCAGATGGCAGAGCATTGTCAGACCACTGGCAGAGCATTGTCAGAGCACCGGCAGACAGCAGAGCATTGGCAGAGCACCGGCAGACAGCAGAGCATTGGCAGAGCACCGGCAGACAGCAGAGCATTGGCAGAGCACCGGCAGACGGCAGAGCACCGGCAGACGGCAGAGCACCGGCAGACGGCAGAACACCGGCAGAGCACCGGCAGACGGCAGAGCATTGGCAGACAGCAGAGCATTGACAGAGCACCGGCAGACTGCAGAGCACCGGCAGACAGCAGAGCATTGACAGAGCACCGGCAGACTGCAGAGCACCGGCAGACAGCAGAGCATTGGCAGAGCACCGGCAGACGGCAGAGCATTGTCAGAGCACCGGCAGACAGCAGAGCATTGTCAGAGCACCGGCAGACAGCAGAGCACCGGCAGACGGCAGAGCATTGGCAGAGCAGACAGCAGAGCACCAGCAGAGCATTGGCAGAGCACCGGCAGACGGCAGAGCATTGTCAGAGCACCGGCAGAGAATCGCAGAGCACCGGCAGATGGCAGAGCACCGGCAGACAGCAGAGCATTGGCAGAGCACCGGCAGATGGCAGAGCACCGGCAGACAGCAGAGCATTGGCAGAGCACCGGCAGAGCGAAGCATTTCATGGAACAAGTTCCTGGAACGTTGGATAATGACCGTGTATATTGGAGACTGTTGAGGCCGGAATTATCCGTCTCCACTCATCTATAACAGAGATTTCAGGTGGTCACCGGTCGCCCTGCACAGCGGCAATAATGCCCCACACTTCCACGTCGCTCTCATTCCCAGATGCTGGCTTTTTGGGGCCCTTCTCTGTGATGAGCGGAGCCCAGTAACATGAAATCTAATTTGGTGGCACTAACGCTCAGATGTGGTCCAGCTGAGGTGACCAAATCAGTTCAGAGCCGAGCGCCTGGACTACAGAACTCAAATGAAGTGGCTGGAACTGAAATGAACGTCTTGTCTGGGCCAAGGCTGCCATCTTCCTCTCGGCTTTGATGTATGTAGAATGAATGTGTTGGGGAGAAGGTCTCAGCTGGTGATTACGGTGCCAGATACCGAGGCTGAGCTCCAGTCAAACGTGAAAATTGTTCATTCAGAATCAGTCAGTGGACACAGGCGTCCTGCCGGGTGTTTGGTCTTCTTCATGGCATTGTCCATGAGCAGCTGGTTGTCCTGCTTACTGCATCCCTGCGGGTGTCAGCGCTATGGCCGTTGTTTTGGGTGTGAGAAGAGCTGGAGCAAAAATGTCATCACCTGGAAATGTGGCCGATCACTTGTGTTGTGTAAGCGAATATTGTCGTTGTCAATGAGTATTTTACGGTGAAGCATTCGGTCACAATGTATCACACAATTCAGATACCTTCACCTCAACCCAACCCCAACTCCTAAAATGTTCCCAGCCCTCAACCCAACCCCAGCTCCTAAAATGTTCCCGGCCCTCAGCCCAACCCCAACTCCTAAAATGTTCCCGACCCTCAACATAACCCCAACTCCTAAAATGTTCCCAGCCCTCAACCCAACCCCAACTCCTAAAATGTTCCCAGCCCTCAACCCAACCCCAACTCCTAAAATGTTCCCAGCCCTCAACCCAACCCCAACTCCTAAAATGTTCCCAGCCCTCAACCCAACCCCAACTCCTAAAATGTTCCCAGCCCTCAACCCAACCCCAACTCATAAAATGTTCCCAGCCCTCAACCCAACCCCAACTCATAAAATGTTCCCGACCCTCAGCCCAACCCCAACTTATAAAATGTTCCCAGACCTCAACCCAACCCCAACTCCTAAAATGTTCCCAGCCCTCAACCCAACCCCAACTCCTAAAATGTTCCCGGCCCTCAACATAACCCCAACTCCTAAAATGTTCCCGGCCCTCAACCCAACTCCTAAAATGTTCCCGGCCCTCAACCCAACCCCAACTCATAAAATGTTCCCGGCCCTCAACCCAACCCCAACTCATAAAATGTTCCCTGCCCTCAGCCTAACCTCTAGCTCAGTTACTAAGCCTGACCCTAAACCTCAGTGTACCCCAATGTACCCCTTTCTCTTAAACTTAAGGTTCAGTCCTTTTCCTTGCTTCAGATTTGGCGAGTCTTTTATGTGGAAAAGGTTTTCAGTCAGTTAATTCAAAATTGTAAAACTGATAAATTATATTCAGAAACTTTCCGAAGAATGGAGAATGACCACTTAACCAGGACTTGTAAGTCCTGTCCTCGATGTGACCAGCTGTGACCCTAAACTGCACATATTCCAATGTCTCCCCCACTTCTGATAAACTTCTTCTGACCTGGGCTCTGATAATAGGACTGTGCTCGGGTAGATCTGTCTGGGGGTCCAACCTGGGCTCTGATAATTTGACTGTACTCGGGTATATCTGTCTGGGGGTCCAACCTGGGCTCTGATAATTGGACTGTACTCAGGTATGTCTATCTGGGGGTCCAACCTGGGCTCTGATAATAGGACTGTGCTCGGGTATATCTGTCTGGGGGTCCAACCTGGGCTCTGATAATAGGACTGTACTCGGGTATGTCTGTCTGGGGGTCCAACCTGGGCTCTGATAATAGGACTGTACTCTGGTATGTCTGTCTGGGGGTCCAACCTGAGCCCTGATAATAGGACTGTACTCGGGTATGTCTGTCTGGGGGTCCAACCTGGGCTCTGATAATAGGACTGTACTCTGGTATGTCTGTCTGGGGGTCCAACCTGAGCCCTGATAATAGGACTGTACTCTGGTATGTCTGTCTGGGGGTCCAACCTGAGCCCTGATAATTGGACTGTACTCGGGTATGTCTGTCTGGTGTCCAACCTGGGCTCTGATAATAGGACTGTACTCGGGTATGTCTGTCTGTCGGTCCAACCTGGGCTCTGATAATTGGTCTGTGCTCGGGTATGTCTATCTGGGGGTCCAACCTGGGCTCTGATAATTGGACTGTACTCGGGTATGTCTGTCTGGTGTCCAACCTGGGCTCTGATAATAGGACTGTACTCGGGTATGTCTGTCTGTCGGTCCAACCTGGGCTCTGATAATTGGTCTGTGCTCGGGTATGTCTATCTGGGGGTCCAACCTGGGCTCTGATAATTGGACTGTACTCGGGTATGTCTGTCCGGGGGTCCAACCTGGGCTCTGATAATAGGACTGTACTCGGGTAAGTCTGTCTGGTGTCCAACCTGGGCTCTGATAATTGGACTGTACTCGGGTATGTCTGTCTGGGGGTCCAGCCTGGGCTCTGATAATAGGACTGTACTCTGGTAGGTCTATCTGGGGGTCCAACCTGGGCTCTGATAATAGGACTGTACTCTGGTATGTCTGTCTGGGGGTCCAACCTGGGCTCTGATAATAGGACTGTACTCTGGTATGTCTGTCTGGGGGTCCAACCTGGGCTCTGATAATAGGACTGTACTCGGGTATGTCTGTCTGGGGGTCCAACCTGGGCCTGGTAATTGGTCTGTACTCTGGTATGTCTGTCTGGGGGTCCAACCTGGGCTCTGATAATAGGACTGTACTCGGGTATGTCTGTCTGGGGGTCCAACCTGGGCTCTGATAATTGGTCTGTACTCGGGTAGGTCTATCTGGGGGTCCAACCTGGGCTCTGATAATAGGACTGTACTCTGGTATGTCTGTCTGGGGGTCCAACCTGGGCCTGGTAATTGGTCTGTACTCTGGTATGTCTGTCTGGGGGTCCAACCTGGGCTCTGATAATAGGACTGTACTCAGGTATGTCTATCTGGGGGTCCAACCTGGGCTCTGATAATTGGTCTGTAATCGGGTAGGTCTATCTGGGGGTCCAATCTGGGCTCTGATAATTGGTCTGTACTCGGGTAGGTCTATCTGGGGGTCCAACCTGGCAAGAAAACGCCATGCAATATTTTCCAGCCGAGCTCGTGTTCTTCAGCTCCACCAGCTGATCCTGGCACGGCTCTCAACTTCCTAATGTATCTAATTCTCCGACCAATATTGTGTTCAGAGCTCATTTCTCATGAACAAAACATTCTATTTATCCCCTTCGAACACTAATCTAGAAGAACGATCGTTGTTGGAGCGATCACAGAGCAGCAATGAGTTCCAGCGTCTCCGGAATGCGTCGTACGCAAGGCCTTCTGTTTATAACCCCCCAGCAGCAGCTGTACAATTTCATTTTTCCAGGAAATTAGTTTTGCCTCTGAAATGTGGCTTTTGTTGCGCTCTTGGAACGTTCCTCTGATCGGTGGAGCTCGATGGCGGGTTATTCGCTTTATTACGGCTCCCTGATTTCGAATCTGCTCTCATTCCTGTCCTGGGAAGCTGCGTGCGTGTGGAAATGCTGCTGCGATGGCGCGGCGTGTGCTGCATATTCATCGACTCTGCGGAACGGAACGCGGCTGACTGTAATAATCTAGAGATGATGCCTCTGGCTTGGCTTCTGATCCGGAGCCGTGTCGGCTTTCTTTACTGAGTTCTGATATCCGTGAGTTAAGGCGGTCCCCGGGAATGTCCCAGTGTTTCTATCGCCCCCCCACCCCCTATATCGATCCAGCACTGTGCCCGCCTGGAGCAGCTCTCTCCTCTCTCTCTACTCACAGAGGCAGCAATGGGAGCCATTGGTTTCAGCTGCTGTCAATCACATACTGTGAGCAGAGTGGTGGGTTGGGCTGAGCCAACTGTGTGTGTCTATAGATGCACACAGCCCAGCTCAGGATCGAGCCCGCAGGTTCACCCCCATAGGAAGCAGCTTCCTATGGTAGCACACAGAGAAGAGGAGGAGCTTGGAGCACCTGCATGGGGACCCCAGAAGAAGAGGATTGGGGCCACTCTGTGCAAAACCATTACAGAGCAGGCAAGTATAAAATGTTTGTTATTAAAAAAAAAAAAAAACCTTCACAAACACTTGGATGATACCCAACACTTTTGGTTTACCAGTGAATGGAGCCGTGTCCATATTCAGCACCAGGAGCCAATCAGGCTGCAGATGAGGGTCATGCTGAGGGTGAGAAGAAATATGACCTCATCAGTCTGCTGCTTCTTTACTGTCCAGTCAACAGGCTGGGGGCAAGGAGGTGACAGTCCTGCATTTCGTAAGTCGGGTCCCCTGGCTGGCTTTCAGGCATTCCTTGGTCTCTCCAACCACCATCCACTTCAGTGCAGGGCCACCACTTGCAGCACATGTATTAGGACCCTTTTCCCTGATCCACTTCATGGGAGTGCATTACTGCCTGTGCATCCTGCCGAGACAGGCCTTTCACTTTGATATTAGGCACCAACACACAACAGGGACTTCCACTGTTCTTGTGAGTATGCCAGGAGTGGTGAAACGCGTCGGGAAAGGCTGCTTCCCAGGTGGAGGCATTGCCGTCATTTTGGAATAAATACAGCCAGAGGGGATGGGGAGTGGAGATGGACTGCAGTGCCGGCACCCAGGTTCTCCATACAAAGGAGGGGCGAGTCTTGAGGTGGACTTTTCTGCACCATTTTTGTAATACAGTGTACCCAGCACATGGCATGTGCCTCATGGCGTGCTGCAGCATTGGGGTGCCATTCTAAATGAGTGCGGGGACAGCAATGGGACACATTTTGTTACAATTGCTGATTTCTTTTTTTATTTAAATTTTGAAGGACAGCAAATATTTTGTTTAGTATTCCTAAACCCAACTACGAACTCCGGGCTGGTCCCCATACTTGTCCCCATCCTTCTCCCCATACTTGTCCCCATCCTTCTCCCCATACTTGTCCCCATCCTTCTCCCCATACTTGTCCCCATACTTGTCCCCATCCTTCTCCCCTTACTTGTCCCCATCCTTCTCCCCTTATTTGTCCCCATCCTTCTCCCCATACTTGTCCCCATCCTTCTCCCCATACTTGTCCCCATCCTTCTCCCCATACTTGTCCCCATCCTTCTCCCCATACTTGTCCCCATCCTTCTCCCCTTACTTGTCCCCATCCTTCTCCCCATCCTTCTCCCCTTACTTGTCCCCATCGTTCTCCCCATACTTGTCCCCATATACTTGTCTCCATACTTGTCCCCATCCTTCTCCCCATCCTTCTCCCCATCCTTCTCCCCTTACTTGTCCCCATACTTGTCCCCATACTTGTTCCCGTACTTGTCCCCGTACTTGTCCCCATCCTTCTCCCCATCCTTCTCTCCATACTTCTCCCCATACTTGTCCCCTTACTTGTCCCCATCCTTGTCCCCGTACTTCTCCCCTTACTTGTCCCCATCCTTCTCCCCTTACTTGTCCTCATCCTTCTCCCCTTAATTGTCCCCTTATTTGTCCCCATCCTTCTCCCCTTATTTGTCCCCATCCTTCTCCCCTTACTTGTCCCCATCCTTCTCCCCTTACTTGTCCCCATCCTTCTCCCCTTACTTGTCCCCATCCTTCTCCCCATTCTTGTCCCCATCCTTCTCCCCATTCTTGTCCCCATCCTTCTCTCCATACTTGTCCCCATCCTTCTCCCCATACTTGTCCCCATCCTTCTCTCCATACTTGTCCCCATCCTTCTCCCCTTACTTGTCCCCATCCTTCTCCCCTTACTTGTCCCCATCCTTCTCCCCTTACTTGTCCCCATCTTTCTCCCCATACTTGTCCCCATCCTTCTCCCCATACTTGTCCCCATCCTTCTCCCCTTACTTGTCCCCATCCTTCTCCCCTTACTTGTCCCCATACTTGTCCCCACCCTTCTTCCCTTACTTGTCTCCATCCTTCTCCCCTTACTTGTCCCCATCCTTCTTCCCTTACTTGTCACCATCCTTCTCCCCTTACTTGTCCCTATACTTGTCCCCATCCTTCTCCCCTTACTTGTCTCCATCCTTCTCCCCTTACTTGTCCCCATCCTTCTCCCCATTCTTCTCCCCATACTTGTCCCCATTCTTCTTCCCTTACTTGTCCCCATCCTTCTCCCCTTACTTGTCCCTATACTTGTCCCCATCCTTCTCCCCTTACTTGTCCCCATACTTGTCCCCATCCTTCTCCCCTTACTTGTCCCCATACTTGTCCCCATCCTTCTCCCCTTACTTGTCCCCATACTTGTCTCCATCCTTCTCCCCTTACTTGTCCCCATATACTTGTCCCCATCCTTCTCCCCTTACTTGTCCCCATACTTGTCCCCATCCTTCTCCCCTTACTTGTCCCCATACTTGTCTCCATCCTTCTCCCCTTACTTGTCCCCATATACTTGTCCCCATCCTTCTCCCCATTCTTCTCCCCATCCTTCTCCCCATACTTGTCCCCATCCTTCTCCCCTTACTTGTCCCCATACTTCTCCCCATACTTGTCTTCAGGCTGATTGTATGTTACACAATCCTTCTTCTCTTCTGATCTTCTCCGGCATTGGCTGGTCCTAAATTAGAGAGGTTCTGATTTGAAGTCAGCACCTTTCTCTGCAGGATACTGTGGTGATGCCCCCTCAGGGGTGGGTCCATGACACCCTGCGCCCCCAGGATTTTCTCATTTTTCTGGCTTGAATTATGCCAGGTGTCATCTAACCCAAGGCTGAGGATATCAATCAGCGGAATGCTCTGGAGAGGAGGTGAGTATTGCAGCTAGAGCTTACTTTTAGTTTTAAACACTTGATGGGGCCCCGATAAAAATGCCCAAAGTTTGGCTTTAACGGTAAAGTCGGAAGTAATTTCCAATTCATTTGGAGACAGCTAAAGTTATGAGCTCACCTCAACCCTTCCTGTGAAAGCCAGGCTTGAGTCTAACCCTTCCCGTGAAAGCCAGGCTTTAGTCTAACCCTTCCCGTGAAAGCCAGGCTTGAGTCTAACCCTTCCCGTGAAAGCCAGGCTTGAATCTAACCCTTCCCGTGAAAGCCAGGCTTGAGTCTAACCCTTCCCGTGAAAGCCAGGCTTGAGTCTAACCCTTCCCGTGAAAGCCAGGCTTGAGTCTAACCCTTCCCGTGAAAGCCAGGCTTGAGTCTAACCCTTCCCGTGAAAGCCAGGCTTGAGTCTAACCCTTCCCGTGAAAGCCAGGCTTGAGTCTAACCCTTCCCGTGAGAGCCAGGCTTGGGTCTAACCCTTCCCGTGAGAGCCAGGCTTGGGTCTAACCCTTCCCGTGAGAGCCAGGCTTGGGTCTAACCCTTCCCGTGAGAGCCAGGCTTGGGTCTAACCCTTCCCGTGAGAGCCAGGCTTGGGTCTAACCCTTCCCGTGAAAGCCAGGCTTGGGTCTAACCCTTCCCGTGAAAGCCAGGCTTGAGTCTAACCCTTCCCGTGAAAGCCAGGCTTGAGTCTAACCCTTCCTGCCTCTCCAGCCATCCTGCTGATCAGCACACAGTTAGTCCAATGGGGAAGCTTAGGAAGATAAGCAGGGGCGGGGCCTACTGGAGAAGTCTGCTTAGCTGCCCATATCTCTGGTTGCGATGATCATTGTGAAATGTGTTTGTGACGGTAACATTATGTCCCGGGGGGGGGGGGGGGGTTGTGGAATTCCCCGGATTGTACACGTTGTCCCCACACTCTGGAATTGGCCGTGTCTGGGACACATTTATTTAGGAGGAACCTTATGTCTTATTTCTCTCTCGCTGCCATATGTACAGTCATGGCCAACAATCTTGCCCCCCCTCCCCCAGCATTTCTGTCCGATAACACCCTTCACCCAGAAAATCGTTGCAGTGACAAATGTTTCGGCATTGTCAGGTTTATTTCTTTGGTTTGTATCGGCGACACGAAAAAGTGGAGAAACAAAAATCCAAATCTGACCCATTCCACGCCAAACCCCAAACATGGACCGGACAAAATTATTGGCACCTTCTCAAAATTGTAAGAAATAATTGCATTCCAAGTTTGTGACGCTCCTGAAATCTGTCATTAAACTCCCCCGTATCAATTAACAGATCTTAATGTTCCTGTGGCCACTGTGTGCAACATTGTCAAGAAGTTTCCAGCCCATGACACTATAGCTGATCTCCCTGAACGTGGACGAAAGAGGAGAACTGATCAAAGATTGCTAAGTGATTGTTGGAATGGTGGCCAAAGAACCTCGCTCAGCAAATCCAAGCCAACCTTCAGGCCCCGGGTACAACTGTGTCACCTCCCACTATACGTCACCATCTGAATGAAAAGGGGCACTATGGGAGGAGACCCAGGAGGACCCCACCGCTGACACAGAAATATGGGAGGAGACCCAGGAGGACCCCACTGCTGACACAGAAATATGGGAGGAGACCCAGGAGGACCCCACCGCTGACACAGAAATATGGGAGGAGACCCAGGAGGACCCCACCGCTGACACAGAAATATGGGAGGAGACCCAGGAGGACCCCACCGCTGACACAGAAATATGGGAGGAGACCCAGGAGGACCCCACCGCTGACACAGAAATATGGGAGGAGACCCAGGAGGACCCCACCGCTGACACAGAAATATGGGAGGAGACCCAGGAGGACCCCACCTCTGACACAGAAATATGGGAGGAGACCCAGGAGGACCCCACCGCTGACACAGAAATATGGGAGGAGACCCAGGAGGACCCCACCGCTGACACAGAAATATGGGAGGAGACCCAGGAGGACCCCACCGCTGACACAGAAATATGGGAGGAGACCCAGGAGGACCCCACCGCTGACACAGAAATATGGGAGGAGACCCAGGAGGACCCCACCGCTGACACAGAAATATGGGAGGAGACCCAGGAGGACCCCACCGCTGACACAGAAATATGGGAGGAGACCCAGGAGGACCCCACCGCTGACACAGAAATATGGGAGGAGACCCAGGAGGACCCCACCGCTGACACAGAAATATGGGAGGAGACCCAGGAGGACCCCACCGCTGACACAGAAATATGGGAGGAGACCCAGGAGGACCCCACCGCTGACACAGAAATATGGGAGGAGACCCAGGAGGACCCCACCGCTGACACAGAAATATGGGAGGAGACCCAGGAGGACCCCACCGCTGACTCAGAAATATGGGAGGAGACCCAGGAGGACCCCACCGCTGACACAGAAATATGGGAGGAGACCCAGGAGGACCCCACCGCTGACACAGAAATATGGGAGGAGACCCAGGAGGACCCCACCGCTGACACAGAAATATGGGAGGAGACCCAGGAGGACCCCACCGCTGATACAGAAATATGGGAGGAGACCCAGGAGGACCCCACCGCTGATACAGAAATATGGGAGGAGACCCAGGAGGACCCCACCGCTGACACAGAAATATGGGAGAAGACCCAGGAGGACCCCACCGCTGATACAGAAATATGGGAGGAGACCCAGGAGGACCCCACTGTTGATATAGAAACAGATTGGAAGCCAGATTGGAGTTTGCCAAAATCCTTCTGGGAGATGTTCTGGGGACAGACAGAACAAAATGGCAGCTTTTTGGTAATTCCATCATTCTACTGTTTTCAGAAAAAGCAATGAGACCTTTACAGAGAAGAATCCACGCTCTCCAGTCACACATGGTGGGGGGGGGGGGGGGAGTCACAGTCCCTCCAGGCACACATGGTGGGGGGGTCACAGTCCCTCCAGGCACACATGGTGGGGGGTCACAGTCCCTCCAGTCACACATGGTGGGGGGTCACAGTCCCTCCAGTCACACATGGTGGGGGGGGGGGTCACAGTCCCTCCAGTCACACATGGTGGGGGGTCACTGATGGTTTGGGGTTGCTTTGCTGCTTCAGGCACTGGATGTCTTGGCCGTGTACATTGTATTATGAAATCTGAAGACTACCAAAAAATTCTGGGGTGCAATGTAGGACCCGGTGTCAGAAAGTTGGGTCTCCATCAGAGGTCATGGATCTTCCAGCAGGACAATGACCCAAAGCACACGTCACAAAGCCCCCAGAGATGGTGTCAGACAAAGCGCTGGAGAGGACTGAACTGGCCAGCAATGAGTCCAGATCTCCATCCCATAGAGCTCCTGTGGAGAGATCTCAGACCAGCAGTCGGGGAAATGAACCCTTCCAATCTGAGTACCCGGAGCAGTTGGGAAAGGAACCTTCCAATCTCAGAGAGCCGGAGCAGTTGGGAAACGGAACCTTCCAATCTGAGAGACCCGGAGCAGTTGGGAAACAGAACCTTCCAATCTGAGAGACCCGGAGCAGTTGGGAAACGGAACCTTCCAATCTGAGGGACCCAGAGCAGTTGGGAAAAGGAACCTTCCAATCTGAGGGACCCGGAGCAGTTGGTGGAAGAAGAGCGTTCCACAATTCCAGGACAGAGGTGGAGGAAACTCATTGATGGTTCCAGGAAGACATTGATTTCAGTTATTTTTTCCAAGGGGCGTGCTACCAAATATTACATGGAGGGTGCCAATAATTCTGTCCAGGCCGTTTTTTGGGTTTTGCATTAAATGTGTCATATTTGGCTAAGAGGTGCGTTACCTGACAGAAATGCTGGGGGGGGGCAATGATTTTTGGCCATGACTGTAACTTCTGATACATGACACCGGTGACCCCAATCATTAATTCTTCTTTTTTTTTCCTTCTGTTTTTTAGGCAACAACCTTGACGCCATCCATGACATCACCGTGGCCTACCCTCGCAACATTCCTCAAACAGAGAAACACATTCTCAGTGGCAACTTTCCTCGGGAAATCCATTTCCACGTCCGCAGATACCCCATCGATAGCCTGCCCGTTCACAAAGAGGATCTCCAGCGCTGGTGCCAGGAGCGCTGGAAGGAGAAGGAGGAGCGGCTGCGTGCCTTCTACCAAGGGGAGAGATACTTTGACCTCACTGGACGCAGTAAAATTCCTCCCTGCAAATCGGAATTGCGGGTTCATTTAATTAAGTTTGCGTCCCTGCTGTACTGGACCGCCTTCACCGCGGCGTCCTTCTTCTCCATCTACATGTACAGCTTTGCCCGATGGTATGCACTAACCATGATTGTCTTCTATGTCCTCCAGGAGAAGATATCTGGGGGACTTGAGCTGATGGAGCTGGCGTGTCATCAATATCACGCCAAGAGGCAAAGTTCAGCCAGTAAAAGGGCATAGTGCAGGGCTGGAGTCTTTAAGGGGCTCTCCGGTTCTAACAATCATACCTGCCACACACTGCAGCAGATACTCAATGACGTCTTTATCTCCTAATCCCAGTCAAGGTCAGAGCTGCTGTGGGCAGACAATCCTCCAATCAGGAGCCTTTTGGTGCAGTGGGGGTGACCTCCCCTTAAGGATTACAGTGCCCATCTATGAATTGCAGTAGCATCTGACTTAAGTTGTCTCTTGAAACCGGTATATTTGAAAGACCTCCTTACTGTATTGCGATTGGCAGTCAGCCAGCAAGCAGCGAAACCACCCAATTACAGTACAGTCTCTCAGAGATGGTCGGTAATCTGGAAATGGTCATCAAGAGACCTCGATACACTATAAAGCAGTTTCAGGAGACATCTTGATGCAAGTTGCAGCTGAAAGAGTGAAACTTGTATGCAAGTTTATAACCAGTGAGACATTTTGCATGTAAAGCAAGCTTAGTCCCTCTCATGTACACGAGTCCCACCATGATGGGACCAGCACAGCTTCCGGAAGTGAAGGTCTATTGTCCTCCTATATTTCACCGTTTTATTTTCTATCGAACGATTTGCACTCTTCTGAAGAGAAGTTCGCACCAATTTCACATATAGACGTCAGACATATCATTGAATGTATGCTGTACATAGGAGCAAGTTAAAGGGGATGTCTAACTTTGTACACAAAGTCCGGGGTGTTGTGGGTCTTTGTGGCCTCATCTGTTCAATAACCAGGGTAGTCGTAGAGGATGGACCAATCATATATTCCATCCTAGTCCAAGGACTATCCTTAGCAGTGTACCTCAGCCTGCCCGAGGACATGGCGGACCTCAACCTGCCCAAGGACATGGCATACCAGGCACTGTGTAGTGGAGGTGATGGTTATAAAGGGACAGGTCCTCTTTTTTTGCACGCAGAGCCTGGGGTGTTGTGGGTCTTTGTGGCCTCATCTGTTCAAAACCCAGGATAGCCATAGAGGATGGTCCAATCATATATTTTATCCAGAGTACAGGGACTATCCTTGCCAGTGTACCTCAGCCTGCCCGAGGACATGGCGGACCTCAGCCTGCCCGAGGACATGGCATACCAGGCACTGTGTGTACTGGACGTGATGGTAATAAAGGGACAGGTCCTCTTTTTTTGTACACAGAACCTGGGGTGTTGTGGTCTTTGAGGTCTCCTCAGTTCTGGAGGCTTTCCAGGATTGATGATAGTCCAATCTTGTATTTCATCCAGGTCCTGAATCCAGGAACTATCCTTAGTGATGTACCTCAGCCTGCCCGAGGACATGGCGTACCAGGCACTGTGTGTACTGGAGGTGATGGTAATAAAGGGACAGGTCCTCTTTTTTTGTACACAGAACCTGGGGTTTGTGTCTTGGTGGTCTCCTCGGTTCTGGAGGCTTTCCAGGATTGATGATAGTCCAATCTTATATTTCATCCAGGTCCTGAATCCAGGAACTATCCTTAGTGATGTACCTCAGCCTGCCCGAGGACATGGCATACCAGGCACTGTGTGTACTGGAGGTGATGGTAATAAAGGGACAGGTCCTCTTTTTTTTGTACACAGAACCTGGGGTTTGTGTCTTGGTGGTCTCCTCAGTTCTGGAGGCTTTTCAATTATCGGCATTGATGATAGTCCAATCTTATATTCCATCCAGGTCCTGAATCCAGGGACTATCCTTGGTAATGTACCTCAGCCTGCCCGAGGACATGGCGGACCTCAACCTGCCCGAGGACATGGCAGACCAGGCACTGTGTACTGGAGGTGATGGTTATAAAGGGACAGGTCCTCTTTACCACAGGACACCTCTTACTGGATAACTCTGAGTGATCTTGTCATGTTCTAGGTGTAGACGTTCTCTTTTTATAGAATATTGGAAGTTGAGTCTTTCCTGGTCTGCAGACAATCAGGACCTCTCTATGGTCACTTCTGTGTTCTTCGTTCGTTATTTCACATTTCTTTTTCGTTTTTTTAATGTCGGTATTTTATTTTCCATGAAGAGAAGCTGATCCGTCCATTCTGAGTGTTCACCATAGAGATGACGCTGGGTATGCTCACTGAGGATCTGCTGACCAGTCACCGGTCACATGATCACATGACCTGTGCTTCAGCGTTGTTCATGTGACCTGCCCCGTGGTGTCAGTAGAGGAGCTCTGTGAATGGTGCAGAGTTATCACATGACCTGTGCTGCAGCGTTGTTCATGTGACCTGCCCCGTGGTGTCAGTAGAGGAGCTCTGTGAATGGTGCAGAGTTATGTGATCACATGACCTGTGCCGCAGCGTTGTTCATGTGACCTGCCCCGTGGTGTCAGTAGAGGAGCTCTGTGAATGGTGCAGAGTTATCACATGACCTGTGCCGCAGCGTTGTTCATGTGACCTGCCCCGTGGTGTCAGTAGAGGAGCTCTGTGAATGGTGCAGAGTTATCACATGACCTGTGCTGCAGCGTTGTTCATGTGACCTGCCCCGTGGTGTCAGTAGAGGAGCTCTGTGAATGGTGCAGAGTTATCACATGACCTGTGCCGCAGCGTTGTTCATGTGACCTGCCCCGTGGTGTCAGTAGAGGAGCTCTGTGAATGGTGCAGAGTTATCATGTGATCACATGACCTGTGCCGCAGCGTTGTTCATGTGACCTGCCCCGTGGTGTCAGTAGAGGAGCTCTGTGAATGGTGCAGAGTTATCATGTGATCATAATGGAGGAATGAAGAACGTTGTACATAGAATAATGGCGGCAGAAAAAAATACGAAGCGGTCCATCAAGTCTGACCTTTTTTTGTCTTTTATTTTTTGGGTTTTTTTGTATTTTTTTGGGGGTGGTGGTGTTTTTTTTTTCATTTATTTTTTTTTGTCTGATTTTAGATCCATGTTTGTCCCAGGCGTGCTTGAAGCCACTTACAGTTGAGAGGTAGTGAGTCAGTCGGCAGTAAATGGCTTCAGACGCGCCTGGGACAAACATGGATCTACAAGAAATACAAATGGCGGACTCCATGGACCTCTTGTTGGTTTCTTCTGTCATTTTCCTGCGTGTCACATTGGTCTCCTGACATTATATATATATATTGTTACCTCATCTGATGGCAGAATCTGAATTCTGAGCTCGGCGGGTTCTATAGAACACCCATCAGGATGGCCACATTTTTTTAGAGTATCTGCACCGCCATATTTCTTTTCATGTTATTTAATTATTAATATTTCCTGTATGTTCTGCACTACTTTGTGTTTTCAGGAAATTGCAGTGCTGGTGACGGTGCGCTGGTGGTGGTGCGCTGGTGACGGTGCGCTGGTGACGGTGCGCTGGTGGCGGTGCGCTGGTGGCGGTGCGCTGGTGGCGGTGCGCTGGTGACGGTGCGCTGGTGACGGTGTGCTGGTGACGGTGTGCTGGTGGCTGGTGGCAGTGTGCTGGTGGCGGTGCGCTGGTGACGGTGCGCTGGTGGCGGTGCGCTGGTGGCGGTGCGCTGGTGACGGTGCGCTGGTGACGGTGTGCTGGTGACGGTGTGCTGGTGGCTGGTGGCAGTGTGCTGGTGGCGGTGCGCTGGTGACGGTGCGCTGGTGGCGGTGCGCTGGTGCCGGTGCGCTGGTGGCGGTGTGCTGGTGGCTGGTGGCGGTGCGCTGGTGGCGGTGTGCTGGTGGCTGGTGCCGGTGCGCTGGTGGCGGTGCGCTGGTGGCTGGTGGCGGTGTGCTGGTGGCGGTGTGCTGGTGGCGGTGTGCTGGTGGCTGGTGGCGGTGCGCTGGTGGCGGTGCGCTGGTGGCGGTGCGCTGGTGGCGGTGCGCTGGTGGCGGTGCGCTGGTGGCGGTGCGCTGGTCATCATTCAGGACCGGCACCCGGATGTGCACCTTTCCTCCTTTGGATTGGGTCATGTGCTACGTGTCAATCATCCTCCTGGGTCACCTGACCCTTGAGCGGGTAAAAAGGGCAAAATGACAGCAGAGAGTCACGGGATTGGATCTTTGTCACGCCTAGTGACCTTAGTAGGAATGTACTAGAATGGGCGGAGCTGAGAACATCCCTCCAGAGTGGACAGAATAGGGTTCCCAGATCACCCCAATACAGGTGATAGTGATGGCGGGGAGACGGCTCCATACATGTCCCAGCCAGTTATTTTCATGGCATTGATGGTAGAATTCTCATTTGTTCTGTTTTGATCTTCTCATCGGGAGTATTGTCTGTGGACGTCACCTATCACAGGACATCTATGGGCCGCATGTTCATCCTTTGTTTTCTCTGTGATCAGACACCTTCCTCTCTGTTCTCCTCTTTATGATGGGCTCCGTCCGCCGGGGCCGTCTGATGTCTCCTCTCCTTCATCTCTCTATTCCTGACGGGATCAAATGAGTCGGCACAGCTTTGAAAATAGATTTCTATTCGACTTCATTGCAGAGCTGCTGGAGAGCTAAATAGAGGATTGAAGTGTATATATGGGATGTCTAGGAGTAGTCGGATTCATGTATCCGGGTCACAGTAGATCTAGTAGTAGTCGGATTCATGTATCCGGGTCACCGTAGATCTAGGAGTAGTCGGATTCATGTATCCGGGTCACAGTAGATCTAGTAGTAGTCGGATTCATGTATCCGGGTCACCGTAGATCTAATAGTAGTCGGATTCATGTGTCCGGGTCACCGTAGATCTAATAGTAGTCGGATTCATGTATCCGGGTCCCGTAGATCTAGTAGTAGTCGGATTCATGTATCCGGGTCACCGTAGATCTAGTAGTAGTCGGATTCATGTGTCCGGGTCACAGTAGATCTAGTAGTAGTCGGATTCATGTATCCGGGTCACCGTAGATCTAGTAGTAGTCGGATTCATGTATCCGGGTCACCGTAGATCTAGTAGTAGTCGGATTCATGTGTCCGGGTCACAGTAGATCTAGTAGTAGTCGGATTCATGTATCCGGGTCACCGTAGATCTAGTAGTAGTCTGATTCATGTATCCGGGTCACAGTAGATCTAGTAGTAGTCGGATTCATGTATCCGGGTCACCGTAGATCTAGGAGTAGTCGGATTCGTGTATCCGGGTCACCGTAGATCTAATAGTAGTCGGATTCATGTATCCGGGTCACAGTAGATCTAATAGTAGTCGGATTCATGTATCCGGGTCACCGTAGATCTAGTAGTAGTCGGATTCATGTATCCGGGTCACCGTAGATCTAGGAGTAGTCGGATTCATGTATCCGGGTCACCGTAGATCTAGTAGTAGTCGGATTCATGTATCCGGGTCACCGTAGATCTAGGAGTAGTCGGATTCATGTATCCGGGTCACCGTAGATCTAGTAGTAGTCGGATTCATGTATCCGGGTCACCGTAGATCTAATAGTAGTCGGATTCATGTATCCGGGTCACCGTAGATCTAGTAGTAGTCGGATTCATGTATCCGGGTCACAGTAGATCTAGTAGTAGTCGGATTCATGTGTCCGGGTCACCGTAGATCTAGTAGTAGTCGGATTCATGTATCCGGGTCACCGTAGATCTAGGAGTAGTCGGATTCATGTATCCGGGTCACCGTAGATCTAGTAGTAGTCGGATTCATGTATCCGGGTCACAGTAGATCTAGTAGTAGTCGGATTCATGTATCCGGGTCACCGTAGATCTAGGAGTAGTCGGATTCATGTATCCGGGTCACCGTAGATCTAGTAGTAGTCGGATTCATGTGTCCGGGTCACAGTAGATCTAGTAGTAGTCGGATTCATGTGTCCGGGTCACCGTAGATCTAGTAGTAGTCGGATTCATGTGTCCGGGTCACCGTAGATCTAGTAGTAGTCGGATTCATGTATCCGGGTCACCGTATATCTAGGAGTAGTTGGATTCATGTATCCGGGTCACCGTAGATCTAGTAGTAGTCGGATTCATGTATCCGGGTCACCGTAGATCTAGTAGTAGTCGGATTCATGTATCCGGGTCACAGTAGATCTAGTAGTAGTCGGATTCATGTATCCGGGTCACCGTAGATCTAGGAGTAGTCGGATTCATGTATCCGGGTCGCCGTAGATCTAGGAGTAGTCGGATTCATGTATCCGGGTCGCCGTAGATCTAGTAGTAGTCGGATTCATGTATCCGGGTCACCGTAGATCTAATAGTAGTCGGATTCATGTATCCGGGTCACCGTAGATCTAGTAGTAGTCGGATTCATGTGTCCGGGTCACCGTAGATCTAGTAGTAGTCGGATTCATGTGTCCGGGTCACAGTAGATCTAGTAGTAGTCGGATTCATGTATCCGGGTCACCGTAGATCTAGTAGTAGTCGGATTCATGTATCCGGGTCACCGTAGATCTAGTAGTAGTCGGATTCATGTATCCGGGTCACCGTAGATCTAGTAGTAGTCGGATTCATGTATCCGGGTCACCGTAGATCTAGTAGTAGTCGGATTCATGTATCCGGGTCACCGTAGATCTAATAGTAGTCGGATTCATGTATCCGGGTCACCGTAGATCTAGGAGTAGTCGGATTCATGTATCCGGGTCGCCGTAGATCTAGTAGTAGTCGGATTCATGTATCCGGGTCCCGTAGATCTAGTAGTAGTCGGATTCATGTATCCGGGTCCCGTAGATCTAGTAGTAGTCTGATTCATGTGTCCGGGTCACCGTAGATCTAGTAGTAGTCGGATTCATGTGTCCGGGTCACCGTAGATCTACTAGTAGTCGGATTCATGTATCCGGGTCACAGTAGATCTAGTAGTAGTCGGATTCATGTATCCGGGTCACAGTAGATCTAGGAGTAGTCGGATTCATGTATCCGGGTCACAGTAGATCTAGTAGTAGTCGGATTCATGTATCCGGGTCACAGTAGATCTAGGAGTAGTCGGATTCATGTATCCGGGTCACCGTAGATCTAGTAGTAGTCGGATTCATGTATCCGGGTCACAGTAGATCTAGGATAGTCGGATTCATGTATCCGGGTCACAGTAGATCTAGTAGTAGTCGGATTCATGTATCCGGGTCACAGTAGATCTAGGAGTAGTCGGATTCATGTATCCGGGTCACAGTAGATCTAGTAGTAGTCGGATTCATGTATCCGGGTCACAGTAGATCTAGTAGTAGTCGGATTCATGTATCCGGGTCACAGTAGATCTAGTAGTAGTCTGATTCATGTATCCGGGTCACAGTAGATCTAGTAGTAGTCGGATTCATGTATCCGGGTCACCGTAGATCTAGTAGTAGTCGGATTCATGTGTCCGGGTCACAGTAGATCTAGTAGTAGTCGGATTCATGTATCCGGGTCACCGTAGATCTAGTAGTAGTCTGATTCATGTATCCGGGTCACAGTAGATCTAGTAGTAGTCGGATTCATGTATCCGGGTCACCGTAGATCTAGTAGTAGTCTGATTCATGTATCCGGGTCACCGTAGATCTAGGAGTAGTCGGATTCATGTATCCGGGTCGCCGTAGATCTAGTAGTAGTCGGATTCATGTATCCGGGTCACCGTAGATCTAGGAGTAGTCGGATTCATGTATCCGGGTCACAGTAGATCTAGTAGTAGTCGGATTCATGTATCCGGGTCACCGTAGATCTAGTAGTAGTCGGATTCATGTATCCGGGTCACCGTAGATCTAGGAGTAGTCGGATTCATGTATCCGGGTCACCGTAGATCTAGTAGTAGTCGGATTCATGTATCCGGGTCACCGTAGATCTAGTAGTAGTCGGATTCATGTATCCGGGTCACCGTAGATCTAGGAGTAGTCGGATTCATGTATCCGGGTCACCGTAGATCTAGTAGTAGTCGGATTCATGTATCCGGGTCACCGTAGATCTAGTAGTAGTCGGATTCATGTATCCGGGTCACAGTAGATCTAGTAGTAGTCGGATTCATGTATCCGGGTCACCGTAGATCTAGTAGTAGTCGGATTCATGTATCCGGGTCACCGTAGATCTAGTAGTAGTCGGTCACATTCAGCTGAACTTGCTCTATAAGGTTGAAAACGTTTTGTAACTTCTTCAAGACACATCAGAAACTGAAGAATCTATGAAACGTTATCAACATTGCCAACAAGTTCAGCTGAATATGACCAACTACTACTAGATCTAGCATGACCTGGATCCATGAGACCCCCTACTACTAGATCTACCATGATCTTTATCCATGAGACCCTATACTATTAGATCTACCATGACCTGGATCCATGAGACCACCTACTACTAGATCTACCATGACCTGGATCCATGAGACCCCCTACTATTAGATCTACCATGACCTGGATCCATGAGACCCCCTACTATTAGATCTACCATGACCTGGATCCATGAGACCCCATACTATTAGATCTACAATGACCTGGATCCATGAAACCACCTACTACTCGATCTTCCATGACCTGGATATATGAGACCACCTACTACTAGATCTACAATGACCAGGATCCATGAGACCACCTACTACTAGATCTAGCATGACCTGGATCCATGAGACCCCATACTATTAGATCTACAATGACCAGGATCCATGAGACCAACTCCTACTAGATCTACCATGACCTGGATATATGAAACCACCTACTTCTAGATCTACCATGACCGGGATCCATGAGACCAACTACTACTAGATCTACCATGACCTGGATCCATGAGACCACCTACTATTAGATACACCATGACCTGGATCCATGAGACCACCTACTATTAGATCTACAATGACCAGGATCCATGAGACCAACTCCTACTAGATCTACCATGACCTGGATATATGAAACCACCTACTTCTAGATCTACCATGACCGGGATCCATGAGACCACCTACTATTAGATACACCATGACCTGGATCCATAAGACCACCTACTACTAGATACACCATGACTTGGATCCATGAGACCACCTACTACTAGATCTACCATGACCTAGATCCATGAGACCACCTTCTACTAGATACACCATGACCTGGATCTATGAGACCATCTACTACTAGATCTACCATGACCTGGATATATGAAACCACCTACTACTAGATCTACCATGACCTGGATCCATGAGACCACCTACTATTAGATACACCATGACCGGGATACATGAGACCACCTACTATTAGATACACCATGACCGGGATACACAAGACCACCTACTACTAGATACACCATCACCAGGATACACGAGACCACCTTCTACTAGATCTACTATGACCTGGATCCATGAGACCACCTACTATTAGATACACCATGACCTGGATCCATAAGACCACCTACTGCTATATTTACCATGACCTGGATCCATGAGACCAACTACTACTAGATACACCATCACCAGGATACACAAGACCACCTTCTACTAGATACACCATGACCTGGATCCATAAGACCACCTACTGCTATATTTACCATGACCGGGATCCATGTGACCAACTACTACTAGATCTACAAGGTGGTATCAAAAAGTTTGGAGACTAGATTTGTAACATGCCAAGAGATGGCAGCACAAGGCTGCATGCACAGTCACAGGGAGCACCAACCTTTAGTGTTGCAAAAGACATCGTCTTGTGTACATCGGGAGCTGTGCAACTGGGGCTATTCTGACCACGTGCATTACCATGTACATCTGCTCTTTCATCATGGACAGCAAGTTAGAACAAAGAGCAAAGGTGAAATTCTGTCTGAAATTGGGCAAAATGCTGGATCTCCGCAGTGATGTCAAAACGGCGGCCTTTGAACTTGATCTTCGAGAAGAGGGCATTTTCAGGGGTTAAGCTTGTTGATGGTCTTCCTGATATCTTGTTGTCTTCCAGTGATGTTGTTCTGCTCTTGAAGCGCACGTGCGTGAGCATGACTCTTTGCAGCATCACCGTAAACTTGCAGAATCACGTCAAACGTCTCTTTGCCCAGTTTCACACAGAATTTCACACTTGCTGTTTGTTCTAACATGCTGTCCATGAAGAAATAGCAGCCATGGTAAAGCACGTGGTTAGAATAGCACCAGTTGTACAGCTTCTGATATACACAGGACAGTGTCTTTTGGCACAGTGACTTGTGAAGGTCAGTGCTCCCTGTGACTGTGTGTGCAGCCCTGTTCTGCCTTGTGTTGGCTTGGTACAAAACTAGTCTTGAAACTTTTTGATATCTCCTTATACATGACCTGGATCCATGTGTCCAACTACTACTAGATCTGCCATGACCGGGAAACATGGGACTACTACTAGATCTACCATGACCTGGATCCATGAGACCACCTACTACTAGATCTACCATGACCTGGATCCATGAGACCACCTACTACTAGATCTACCATGACCTGGATCCATGATACCACCCACTACTAGATCTACCATGACCGGGATACATGGGACTACCTACTACTATATCTACCATGACCTGGATCCATGAGACTACTACTAGATCTACCATGACCTGGATCCATGAGACCACCTACTACTAGATCTATCATGACCTGGATCCATGATACCACCTACTACTAGATCTACCATGACCTAGATTCATGAGACTACTACTAGTTCTACCATGACCTCGATCCATGAGACTACTACTCGATCTAACATGACCTGGATCCATGAGACCACCCACTACTAGATCTACCATGACCGGGATACATGGGACTACCTACTACTATATCTACCATGACCTGGATCGGATCCATGAGACCCCATACTACTAGATCTACCATGACCTGGATCCATGAGACCCTATACTACTAGATCTATCATGATCTGGATCCATGAGACCACCTACTACTAGATCTACCATGACCTGGATCCATGAGACCCTATACTACTAGATCTATCATGATCTGGATCCATGATACCACCTACTACTCGATGTACCATGACCTAGACCCATGAGACTACTACTAGATCTACCATGACCTGGATCCATGAGACTACTACTAGATCTACCATGACCTGGATCCATGAGACCACCTACTACTAGATATACCGTGATCCAGGATCTATGAGATCCTTCATAGCCAGACACTCAGTAGGACTGAAGAAGTGATTTGGAGAAGATAAGAGAAGTCTTAAACATTACATAAAAAGGTCCAGCTGAATGTGACCGACTACTACTAGATCCAACAGGATCTAGCAAGACATCTATAGGCCTGTTCAGTCAGCCTTGTGATCCAGATACCCCTGCCAGACAGCACAGCATTGATTGACTGCAGTAAAGCAATCCACCATAGCGGCCTGCTGATTGGTAACTGAAGGAGCAACACTTCACCTTACTTTTCTCCAATTCATCCCAGTCAACCTCCCCTGGGGCAGGAAGCATCAGCCATAGACATGCCAGTGCCCATGTATCGGGTGAACCTTCTTAGTACATATCATGGAAATATTACATTTTCATCTTTTGGATCCGTTATATTCTAAAGGTCAGATTTGTTTTTCAGACAGTGTGGTGGTTCATTGGTTGAGTCACTCTCAGCAAGACTCCCAGTTTGTACATCTTAGTCTGGATTCACACCTCTCCATGTGTATTGCGTTTCATCTCCAATGGGCCACCAACACTCATCAATGAAGTAAAAAACACACCAAACCCTTCTAGGCATAGATGTGAGGACACGGGTGCTGTGGTGCTCTGAGTTGGCACGTGTGTTGGTATGTTGAAGCTTGTGAGGGGCCCCTTAGAAATAAATGCAACAAAAAGATAAAGAAACTCATCAACGCAGATGGAGTGGTTATGACAGGCCCTTAGATGGAGCAGTGTGACCGGCCCTTAGATGGAAAGGCATCCGGCCCTTAGATGGAAAGGCGTCCGGCCCCTAGATGGAGGAGTGTGACCGGCCCTTAGATGGAAAGGCGTCTGGCCCTTAGATGGAGCAGTGTGACCGGCCCTTAGATGGAAAGGCGTCCGGCCCTTAGATGGAGCAGCATGACCAGCCCTTGGATGGAGTGGTGTGACCAGCCCTTAGATGGAGTGGTGTGACCAGCCCTTGGATGGAGTGGTGTGACCAGCCCTTAGATGGAGCAGTGTGACCGGCCCTTAGATGGAGCAGTGTGACCGGCCCTTAGATGGAGCAGCATGACCAGCCCTTGGATGGAGCAGTGTGACCGGCCCTTAGATGGAGCGTTGTGACCGGCCCTTAGATGGAGCGGTGTGACCGGCCCTTAGATGGAGCGGTGTGACCGGCCCTTAGATGAATCGGTGTGACCGGCCCCTAGATGGACAGTTGTGTCTGGCCCTTGGATGGAGCGGTGTGACCGGCCCTTGGATGGAGCGGTGTGTCCGGCCCTTGGATGGAGCGGTGTGACCAGCCCTTGGATGGAGCAGTGTGACCGGCCCTTAGATGGAAAGGTGTCCGGCCCTTAGATGGAGCAGTGTGACCGGCCCTTAGATGGAAAGGTGTCCGGCCCTTAGATGGAGCAGTGTGACCGGCCCTTAGATGGAGAGGTGTGACCGGCCCTTAGATGGAGAGGTGTGACCGGCCCTTAGATGGAGAGGTGTGACCGGCCCTTAGATGGAGAGGTGTGACTGGCCCTTAGATGGAGAGGTGTGACCGGCCCTTAGATGGAGAGGTGTGACCGGCCCCTAGATGGACAGTTGTGTCTAGCCCTTGGATGGAGCGTTGTGACCGGCCCTTAGATGGAGCGTTGTGACCGGCCCTTAGATGGAGCGGTGTGACCGGCCCTTGGATGGAGAGGTGTGACCGGCCCTTGGATGGAGAGGTGTGACCGGCCCTTAGAAGAATCAGTGTGACCGGCTCTTAGATGGAGCGATGCGCTGGCCCTTAGATGAATCGTTGTGACCGGCCCCTAGATGGACAGTTGTGTCCGGCCCTTAGATGGAGCGGTGTGACCGGCCCTTAGATGGAGCGGTGTGACCGGCCCTTAGATGGAGCGGTGTGACCGGCCCTTAGATGGAGCGGTGTGACCGGCCCTTAGATGGAGCGTTGTGACCGGCCCTTAGATGGAGCGTTGTGACCGGCCCTTAGATGGAGCGTTGTGACCGGCCCTTAGATGGAGCGTTGTGACCGGCCCTTAGATGGAGCGGTGTGACCGGCCTTTAGATGGAGAGGTGTGACCGGCCCTTAGATGAATCGGTGTGACCGGCTCTTAGATGGACAGTTGTGTCCAGCCCTTAGATGGAGTGGTGTGTCCGGCCCTTGGATGGAGCGGTGTGTCCGGCCCTTGGATGGAGCGGTGTGTCCGGCCCTTGGATGGAGCGGTGTGTCCGGCCCTTGGATGGAGCGGTGTGTCCGGCCCTTGGATGGAGCGGTGTGACCGGCCCTTAGATGGAGAGGTGTGACCGGCCCTTAGATGGAGAGGTGTGACCGGCCCTTAGATGGAGAGGTGTGACCGGCCCCTGGATGGAGCGGTGTGACCGGCCCTTGGATGGAGCGGTGTGACCGGCCCTTGGTCGGAGCGGTGTGACCGGCCCTTGGATGGAGCGGTGTGACCGGCCCTTGGATGGAGCGATGCGCTGGCCCTTGGAAGGAATCTTGGTGGAGAATGTGTCCATCTGACCGTATTGTAGGATTTCTGTATAATCCCGAATACATTTCTGCTGTCTTTCTACTTTGGATTCCATCCAGTGCTAGTCATGTGATTAGTGCTCAGGCATTGGTCATGTGATGTCTGCCTTGGTGCTTTTCTGTTCATGCCCAGCTGGCAAATCAGTGACCACCAGACCACTGACTCCCCTTGTTGGCAGAGGTCATGTGACCAATGCAGAGACAGTGATTGTACGACTGACTATGACGTGTAGAAGGAGGATATTAAAAGGGAACTCTAGTTAGTTATATTTAGATGCTGTATGACATTTATGTGGATGTCCTCAATAAATCCAATCCAACGCCGTACAAAGCAAGAACCCGTGGAAGGAATGTTCCACCATTCAGGAACCAATAGAAGGAAGGTTCCACCGTTCAGGGGTCAGGAACCCATAGAGGGAAGGTCCACCGTTCAGGGGTCAGGAACCCATAGAGGGAAGGTC
This sequence comes from Staurois parvus, assembly GCF_062004578.1. NCBI lineage: Eukaryota > Metazoa > Chordata > Amphibia > Anura > Ranidae > Staurois > Staurois parvus. Next base: position 96,055 of record NW_028321156.1, read on the forward strand.
CACCGTTCAGGGGTCAGGAACCCATAGAAGGAAGGTTCCACCATTAAGGGGTCAGGAACCCATAGAAGGAAGGTCCACCGTTCAGGGGTCAAGAACCCATAGAAGGAAGGTCCACCGTTCAGGAGTCAGGAACCCGTGGATGGCAGGTTCCACCGTTCAGGAATCCATAGAAGGAAGGTTCCACCGTTCAGGAGTCAGGAACCTGTGGATGGAAGGTTCCACCGTTCAGGGGTCAGGAACCCGTGGATGGAAGGTTCCACCATTCAGGAATCCATAGAAGGAAGGTCCACCATTAAGGGGTCAGGAACCTGTGGATGGCAGGTTCCACCGTTCAGGAATCCATAGAAGGAAGGTTCCACCGTTCAGGGGTCAGGAACCCATGGATGGAAGGTTCCACCATGCAGGAGTTGGGTTTTATTTCCCTTTTTCCTTTTAGAACTACATGTACATCTTAGACTCCCCCATCCACAGGGTGACAACGCTGTTGTGCCATTTCACTGCAGAACAGGAAGTATTGTTACTAGAAGTGGAAAAATCACTCATCTACTGGCAGGATTAAAAGGTAGAAGTGTGGGGGGAGGGGCGTCTCTGGTTATACTCTGGAAGGACTGTCTCACGTATGTCATCGTTGGCTATGCTCAGAGTTCTACTTTCAGTTGATCACAATCATATCGAACGTCACTCGTTCTCCTCGTGTATGCTGTGATTCGGTTGAATTCTGCTCTGTATACTGTTTGTTGTTTTTTATTCTTCTGTTTTAAATCTTATGTTATTCTAAGTTGTTAGTTGGGGGAGTTTCTCACTGTAAAGTGTTGTATGAATAAAAGGACGACCGTCCGCAATGTCTGCTGGGTATTCTGTCTGTACAGGTAACGTGGACCCAACCTGGTCCCTGGGCTTCTCTGGAGTCCGTGGGGTGCAGGAGATTCACATTAGTTAGTGTATTCGATGATCTAGGGGGGAATATGATTGGCTGGTCTATTGGATCCAGATCTATGATTAGATGATCCATGATTGGCTGATCTATTGGAGATCTATGACTGGATGGTCCATGGAGGATCCATGATTGGCTGATCTATTGAAGATCTATGACTGGATGGTCCGTGGAGGATCCATGATTGGCTGATCTATTGGAGATCTATGATTAGATGATCCTTGATTGGCTGATCTATTGGAGATCTATGACTGGAGGATCCATGATTGGCTGATCTATTGAAGATCTATGACTGGATGGTCCGTGGAGGATCCATGATTGGCTGATCTATTGGAGATCTATGATTAGATGATCCTTGATCTTGATTGGCTGATCTATTGGAGATCTATGACTGGAGGATCCATGATTGGCTGATCTATTGAAGATCTATGACTGGATGGTCCGTGGAGGATCCGTGATTGGCTGATCTATTGGAGATCTATGATTAGATGATCCTTGATTGGCTGATCTATTGGAGATCTATGACTGGAGGATCCATGGAGGATCCATGATTGGCTGATCTATTGGAGATCTATGATTAGATGATCCTTGATTGGCTGATCTATTGGAGATCTATGACTGGATGATCCATGGAGGATCCATGATTGGCTGATCTATTGGAGATCTATGACTGGAGGATCCATGATTGGCTGATCTATTGGAGATCTATGACTCAATAGTCTATGGAGGATCCATGATTAGATGCTACTATGGGCATCACGGTTTTTTGACCTAAGGCTAGGTTCACACCTGTGCAGCCGTGTGGGCCTCGATTTGCATGGGCACGAGAGTGCATTTATTTGAATGGAAAGAAGTCTCTGCACTACTTTTAAGTTGCAGCTTACACAGGAACCAAGGTTCCCAGTGCTGTCGGCATGCCATTACTATGAATGGCACCTGCCCGCAAGTCCCGCATTTCTCTGTGAGGGTGGCTGAGGCTGCCGGTATTTGTGCAAGTTTTGCAGCGGCACCACACGCACAGATGTGAACCGAGCCTAATGTGGCACTGGGCAAATAATGGGGGCCCCTATGATGCACAGGATTATATCTGCCTTTATACTGCTGAATGGGGCCCTGGGCAATTGCCTAGTTGGAACCTCCCACCCAGTGCCGGTCCAAGTTTGCTATTCGGAATAAACATTATTGAACTTTATACAATAAATAGCTAAATGATGATGATCAGGTGTCTCCAGTGACGGGTCCCGGAGATCCTCCATCATACAAAGACATTGGAGACAATTGTGCTCTTCCAGCCTTGTGGTAAGTTTGGTGAAGACCCTTTTCTGTCCCCCATGACTGTCCCCTGTGTACAAAGCCAGCTCCATAAAGACATGGATGACCAGTTTGGTGAAGACCCTTTTCTGTCCCCCCATGACTGTCCCCTGTGTACAAAGCCAGCTCCATAAAGACATGGATGACCAGTTTGGTGAAGACCCTTTTCTGTTCCCCCATGACTGTCCCCTGTGTACAAAGCCGGCTCCATAGGACATGGATGACCAGTTTGGTGAAGACCCTTTTCTGTTACCCCATGACTGTCCCCCGTGTACAAAGCCAGCTCCATAAAGACATGGATGACCAGTTTGGTGAAGACCCTTTTCTGTTCCCCCCATGACTGTCCCCTGTGTACAAAGCCAGCTCCATAAAGACATGGATGACCAGTTTGGTGAAGACCCTTTTCTGTTCCCCCCATGACTGTCCCCCGTGTACAAAGCCAGCTCCATAAAGACATGGATGACCAGTTTGGTGAAGACCCTTTTCTGTTCCCCCCATGACTGTCCCCCGTGTACAAAGCCAGCTCCATAAAGACATGGATGACCAGTTTGGTGAAGACCCTTTTCTGTTCCCCCATGACTGTCCCCCGTGTACAAAGCCAGCTCCATAGGACATGGATGACCAGTTTGGTGAAGACCCTTTTCTGTCCCCCATGACTGTCCCCCGTGTACAACACCAGCTCCATAAAGACATGGATGACCAGTTTGGTGTGGAGGTACTCTGGTGTCCTGGCCCTGGCCTCAACCCTACAGAACACCCTTGGGATGAATTGATATGCTGATGATGATCCAGGCCTTCTCACCCAACATCTCATCAGTACCTGACCTCATAAATGGTACAAATACCCACAGACACTCCAAAATCTTGTGGATAGTCTTCCCAGAAGAGTGGAGAATGTTATAGTCACAAAGCAGGCAATTCCATATTTCACCTTGGTATGGGAATGGGATGTCCAACAAGCTCATATTGTTGTGATGTGTGGAGGAACCCAAGTGTCCTACACCAAGACCTGACCTCAGCCTACTGATCACCATTGGGATGAATTGGAACTTCCCAGAAGAGTGGAAGGTATTATAGCCATAAAGCGGGGCAACGGCATATTAATGACCATGGGGGGAGCGGATGACTCCATATTAATGACCATGGGGGGAGCGGATGACTCCATATTAATGACCATGGGGGGAGCGGATGACTCCATATTAATGACCATGGGGGGAGCGGATGACTCCATATTAATGACCATGGGGGGAGCGGATGACTCCATATTAATGACCATGGGGGGAGCGGATGACTCCATATTAATGACCATGGGGGGAGCGGATGACTCCATATTAATGACCATGATTTTAGGATGGCTTGTCTAAGTGTCCTGTACAGAGCCCTGACCTCAACCCTAATGAACACCATTGGGATGGATTGGAACGCCGACTGTAAGCCACTTTTTTATTTTTGGTACCCAACGTGAACCAGGTCTTCTCAACCAGTATCAGTACCTGACCTCACAAATTCCCAGACACCCTCCAAGATTTTGTGGAAAGTCTTCCCAGAGGGGTGGAGTATATTAAAATCTGCAAAGGGGCAATACAAACACAATATAAATTGCCCATGGGGGTGAGGGGGGAGAACAACTCCATATTAATGGCCCCAAGGGTGACTTTCCACCTACACTATAGGACTGATTTAGAGTCTATGTATACATTCTGAGTTATGGTCTAGATCACGTGTGGCCGAATGCAGCCCGTGAGGCCATTTCATGTAGAGGGGAAGACAGAACTCTTCAGCCAGATCCTGTGCTTCTCCATGCAGCCACAGAGAGGCTCATCTCTGCCCCCCTCATCTCAGCAGAGAGGAGGAAACAACTACAGATCCTGTGCCTCCCTGTGCAGCTGCAGCACCCCTCGTCTCAGCATTCAGCAGACTCTGGCAGCTGACTCCAGGCCTCCTCCAGACCTCCTCTGGTCCTCCTTTAGCCCTCCTCTGGTCCTCCAGATCCTACACTTTCTGCTTCTCAGCTTCTTCCAGGCAGCAGCACAAGGTAAAGGGGGTGCACTGTGATGAAAGGTAAGGTGGGGGGCTCTTGACTCCTGATGTAAAGGGGGGTGGGGTGCTCTGGACATCTAGTCTTACAGATATAACCGGCCCTTGGAGGACAACCATAATGTTGATGTGGCCCACGATTAAATTGAGTTTGTCACCCCTGGTCTAGATCCTTCCTGGAGAAGTGCAATTCCAGTCTATAAGTCCCCTTCCCACACCTCTCAGTAAATGTGTTCTGAAATGCGTTCCTATTGGCTGTAAATGGTACCGGGACACGCGCGGTATACAGATTGTCACTCGCCGGTCGGCACACCGCATTGCACAGATGGGAATTCTCTGCTTTGTGTGGCCAGAAAATACATTCGAAGTGAATTGGCTGCCTGGACACGAGAAATGCTCACTATTCCACACGAGGGTACAAATGGAGCGCTGGAATTTATTTTAGTGACCAATTATTCTATCCTCGAGGAAAATGAAACAAAGAATCCGATTTGTCACATTGGAAACACTTCACCTTCATTCCGATTTTCTTTTTTTAGAAATATCTCCCACAGTGCTCTATAAATGGAAAGTCTGAGAACTGCCATTGTCCGCAGTGTAGACAGAAATCTGGAATGATCCGATTTCGGGAGGGAAGACGGTGAAAGCTTGGATGAAAAATGAAGTGCTGGAGACAACATGGAGTCACCCGCACTGTCCTCCACCCTGCGTACCCAACATGTGGATGTACTTAGGACACGGAAGAATCCCCAGAGATTTCATATTGAACATTGCTGGAATTCTTCATGGAGTGTTCACATTAATACCGGGCTCTGCAGGTCACTCCATGTTCAGCTACGTGACTGTCCATCCTGTGAAGGTTCCACAGAGGTAGGGAGTCTCTGCACATAGATAGTCCAACCACAACCAGGAAAGTGTTACGAATCTGCATCCTCCAGACCCTGAACCCAGAGCAGATCCAGAGGAAGGTGAAAATCCCTCATGAAGTGCCATGTAATTCATTCCAATAGGTAAAACATCTTCCTGATCCCCTTAGACCACCAAATACTCTGGTCCATCAGTCTATGGTGGGAATGCCAGCAAATATCAGCCGGTTCTGTTCTGTACACTAAGAAACCCATCTGGACATTTTTAAAGCAATAGTCAAAGTTGGTAGGAATCCGCTACCAAGGAGCCTATGACACATTTTCACAGCTCTTACTGCGAAGAAGCCTTTCCATATGAGGAGGGAAAACCTCTTTTGTGAACTGGAACCTCAAATTGAACTGCTTATTCCGGATGAGGTGTGACCATGTTTTGTAGGGGGGCAAATGATGTGTGAATGGGGCAGATTACATCTCCCTGGAACCTATACCTCCTGTAATACAAGGAAGGATGAAGTCAGATGAGATCGGCCCAATGCTTTGTAGGGGGGCAAATGATGTGTGTATGGGGCAGATTGTCTTTCTCCAGAGCCTATACCTCCTGTAATACAAGGAATGATGATGTCAGATGAGATCAGCCCAATGCTTTGTAGGGGGGCAAATGATGTGTGAATGGGGCAGATTACATCTTTCTGGAACCTAGTCCTCATACAAGGATGATGACAGAGAAGGTCCGCCCAAAACTGGAGAGTGCAAAATCTGGTGCAGCTCTGCATAGAAACCAATCAGCTTCCAGGTTTTATTGTCAAAGCTACATGGAACAAGCTGAAGGAAGAAGCTGATTGGCTGCCATGCAGAGCGGCACCAGATTCTGAGTGCTCCAGTTTTAGTAAATCCCCCCAATGTGCTGCACTAGTCAGGTGCATTGAGGTCATTTCTGGAGGGACAGCACATATGTGCCCTAGAAATTATTTGTGCTTGTTGCTAGGTGTAACAGAACCGGCCCCAGACTGAGCTTGGGTACTTCCGTTAGACTCCCGCTTCCCCGTCCGAACACCGACCACTGACACCACCGCTGACTATACAGGACTAGACGACACCAATCTGTCCGAACACCGACCACTGACACCACAGAGACCATACAGGACTAGACACCAATCTGTCCGAACACCGACCACTGACACCACAGAGACCATACAAGACTAGACAACACCAATCTGTCCGAACACCGACCACTGACACCACAGAGACCATACAGGACTAGACAACACCAATCTGTCCGAACACCGACCACTGACACCACTGCTGACCATACAGGACTAGACAACACCAATCGGTCCGAACATGGAACTCTTTATTTGAACACAGATACAAGATATATACACTTAGGGGACAATCCCCCCTCCCTGCATAATGACACAGGGCGGGGCAATCCCCCCTCCCTGCATAATGACACAGGGCGGGGCAATCCCCCCTCCCTGCATAATGACACAGGGTGGGGCAATCTACATTTAGTAACAAGACACACACCAGCAGACAGTCCTATAAGGAGGGAGGGCTGCTGGAGACATCCCCCACCAAGCCAATACACAAACACATACATCCCATAATAGTTTGCTCCCAACCCAGACACACAATAGAACAATGGGATGCACCACATGATACCAAACAATCCACACACCCCTCCCCCCACCTATCTCCTAAACATGTCTACAAAGTCTGAGACAAAGCCCCCCAATATGACGACAGATCACCCTCTACCCCTAACAGGCACAGGGTGACTTACACATAAGAGGGATATGGGGAGCTGGGATGGGTCTCCCCACCTCTCCAAAGTGATCTGTGTTCCATGGGCCCCTCACCCAAAGTGAGCTGTGTTCCATGGGCCCCCCACCCAAAGTGAGCTGTGTTCCATGGGCCCCCCACCCAAAGTGACTCTCACACAGCCCCCCCTCCCCGCTCTCACTCCAGAGATGACAATGTTAGGGATAGCCTATCAGCAATACATTTGTGACGTATTTTTAACAAGCAGTAAAAGTGCTTTTAAAAAAAAGATCTCACTCGCCTCTGCAACTGCTTGTACTGTGAAGTAATTGGTTCTCAAAAATCATAACAAAGACTCTAAAGTCAGATTCATGTGTAGAATCACCCGCTGTGTGCTTACATTGGAGTGCCGACAGTCTGCCATGATCCTGCTCTCAGAGAAAACGCAGGGCCTGGGGGGGGGGTGAACTTTGACAACATATTTCTTCAAAACACTTGGGATACGGAGGTGAATGAGGGTTTGTTTGAAGCATCTTCTTGTTCAGAATCTGTAAATATTCTAGTTTGCGTAATCTGAGGACAAGTTTAACCTCATTGAACCCCTGAGCAGAGTCTCCCCAATTTACTCGTCTCCGGCCAGAACTCCGATCTGCATGTTTGTTCCGGGTCAGAGGCTCAACGTTCTCAAGGAGGTCACAAATGGCGGCTCTCGTATTTTCTCCCAAAGCTTAATGTAATGTTGAACTAAGAGTTCTTATAGAACGAAGGTAAGTTGTGATTGGACGAGGGTAAGTCTTTATGATCAGTCGTCATCTTCCTTCTATAAGACGGCTAAATATTGCAACAATACTCCACCCAACCATGAACAGGAAAATATGGAGCCAATTGTGGCCACCCATTGCTAGACGCAATGCAGGTCAGGCAAGTTCCCCGGCGCTGAGGTCGAACTTAAACCTTCCTTTACAAAGTACACCGTCATTCACAGCAGACTCCAGCATGAGATTTCCACGTTCCACTCCTCTTCACAGTCATGTGCTGAACAAATGCGTGGCGCGGCACAGAGAGGCCTCATTAGGCCGGTTCCCCTCGCTGAGCTCTGGAGGTAATTAACGTCTGAGCCGCGTGCTCTCACCGCTGAGAATCACTGCTCACAATATGGATTTATAGCTCACGATGAGCCAAGATTTCTTAACACCCAAATGAGGAATTCTGGTTGCTTAGATCCCTATTAACACATTTTTTTTCTCAATATATGAAGAAGGGAGAGCAGATGAGGTGCAAGAAACCCGATCTTCAGACAACTGGTGTGATGTATCCTTTTGGCTGCCTGGCTTTAAAGTGACCCTGTCACAGTCTTAACTACAGAAGCCTCTGTCAGGGCTCCGGGTATGACCAGAGATGTGTGGACTGACACAGGGAAACGCAGGCTTCAGAAATGATTAAATAATAATAATATATATTATGAGCTGCACAAAATAAACAAACGCAGTGCAAAACAAACCCAAACTAATAGGTCCAGGTGCAGTCAGGAGAGGGGGGGTGGTCAGGCAGGCCGGGTCAGGAACAATCAGGCAGAAGAATGGTCAGCAATAGCCGGGGTCAGTGCAGGCGGAGTTCTGTCAGAGTCAAGCAGGCAGGAGACAGGATACCAGGTACAGGGGCTCATGGGAAACAAACACCAAGGCACTGACTGCAGGTCTGCCCATTCCTTAAATACACCTCCTGCAATCAACCTCAGGTGATGGCTGATTGCAGGAGTGAGCTTCTGGTTGCTGAGAGCACCCGCTGGCCAGCCCTGGTACTGCAGCCCACAAGGCAGGTGAGTCCCACCACCATTGCCGAGTCCATTCCTGACAGCCTCATTATTGGCCAAAAGTATGTGGGAACCCTTCCAAATATTTGAGTTCAGGTGTCAGAAAGCCAGCTCCATAAAGACATAGATGACCAGTTTGGTGAAGACCCTTTTCTGTCCCCCATGACTGTCCCCTGTGTACAAAGCCAGCTCCATAAAGACATGGATGACCAGTTTGGTGAAGACCCTTTTCTGTTCCCCCCATGACTGTCCCCCGTGTACCAAGCCGGCTCCATAAAGACATGGATGACCAGTTTGGTGAAGACCCTTTTCTGTTCCCCCATGACTGTCCCCCGTGTACAAAGCCGGCTCCATAAAGACATGGATGACCAGTTTGGTGTGGAGGAACTCAAGTGTCCTGTACAGAGCCCCGACCTCAACCTATTGAACACCATTGTGAGTCGGGACTTCTCGGCCACCATCAGTACCTGACCTCAGCATTCCATTGGACCTAAATACGTTTTGCTACTCAACCGCATACAAATATTTGTGGCCACCTATTACATTTATAGAAGCTTGTTGACCATGGCTTTGGAATGGGATGTCTATCAATAAGGAGTTGCCCCCCTTTGTGGCTATAACATCCTCCACTCTCCTGGGAAGCCTTTCCACAAGATTTTGGAGGGTGTCTGTGGGAATTTTTACCCTTTGTGAGGTCAGGTACTGATGTTGGATGAGAAGACCCGGCTCACCATCGGTGTTTTAATTCACCCCAAAGGTGTTCAGTAAGGTTGAGATTGTGGAGGTAGGTGAGGAGCATCTATGAATAGAAAGTCTTGGAATATTCAGCCTGTTGGAAAAAAATGATCACTTTATTGATGAATGACATAAAGCATTCCCAACTCATTTCAAGGGATTGGGACTCCTCCTTCTTCAGGGCTTTGGTAGTATTAGATCTGTTGGTTGTGGGAACAGCAGTCTGTTATAATATGAGATCAGTGTTCTGAAGTGGCTACACCTGCAGCTATACCAGCCTCAACTCTCCTGGGAAGGCTTTCCAGAAGATTTTGGAGGGTGTCTGTGGAAATTTGTGCCCGTTTGTGAGGTCAGGTACTGATGTTGGGTGAGAAGACCTGGCTCACCATCAACGTTCCAACTCATCCTAAAGGTCTTCAGTAGAAATGAGGTCAGGACTCTGCAGGACACTGGAGTTTCCCCACCCCTCACACCTATATGACCTTGTTGGACCTCGATTCCAAAACCACGGCCATTAATATGGAGTTGCTCACATATGCGTTCCTCCACACCAAACTGGTCAAACCATATCTTTATGAAGTTGCACTCCTCCTGCCACGGCCGTTAATATGGAGTTGTCCTCTTTGTGGGCATAACATCCTCCACTCTTCTGGGAAGGCTTTAGACAAGAGGGTGTATGGGAATTTGTACCATTTTTGAGGTCAGGTACTGATGTTGGATGAGGAGGCCTGAATCACCATCGGTGTTCCAATCCATCCCAGAGGTGTTCAGTAGGGTTGAGGTCAGGGCTCTGTACAGGACACTGGAGTTCCTCCACACCCAGCAGGTCATCTATATCTCTATGGAGCTGGTTCAATTATTTTGGGAAGCTTCCTGCAATATTTTCAAGTGTCTTTGGGAATTTGTGCCCATTGGTAAGATCAGGTAGTGATGGACGAGAAGACCTGGCTTACCATTGGCATTCCAATCCATCCCAAAGGTGTTCAGTAGGATGAGGTTGGGGCTTTGTGCAGGTCACTCTTGTTCCTCCACAACAAACTGGTCATCCATATCTTTATGGAGCTAGGTTTGTACACGGGACAGTCATGGGGGAACAGAAAAGAGTCTTCACCAAACTGGTCATCCATGTCTTTATGGAGCTGGCTTTGTACACAGGGGACAGTCGTGGAGGAACAGAAAAGGGTCTTCACCAAACTGGTCATCCATGTCTTTATGGAGCTGGCTTTGTACACGGGGGACAGTCATGGGGGACAGAAAAGAGTCTTCACCAAACTGGTCATCCATGTCTTTATGGAGATGGGTTTGTACACAGGGGACAGTCATGGGGGGGAACAGAAAAGGGTCTTCACCAAACTGGTCATCCATATCTTTATGGAGCTAGGTTTGTACACGGGGGACAGTCATGGGGGAACAGAAAAAGGTCTTCACCAAACTGGTCATCCATGTCTTTATGGAGCTGGGTTTGTACACGGGGGACAGTCATGGGGGAACAGAAAAAGGTCTTCACCAAACTGGTCATCCATGTCTTTATGGAGCTGGCTTTGTACACGGGGGACAGTCATGGGGGAACAGAAAAAGGTCTTCACCAAACTGATCATCCATGTCTTTATGGAGCTGGCTTTGTACACGGGGGACAGTCATGGGGGAACAGAAAAAGGTCTTCACCAAACTGATCATCCATGTCTTTATGGAGCTGGCTTTGTACACGGGGGACAGTCATGGGGGAACAGAAGGAGATACTTGAACGCAGTCATTGGGGTGGAGGTTCACATACTTTTGGCAATAACAAGTTGACTCTCATACTACGCGTGTTCAGATGTCTACCCAGAGTTGGGCTTTAATGCCCTCATCCATGGAATCCACGCCGCTCGTTGCTGGTGGGTAATGTGATTTTCAGATGGCAGTCTCTCTTCTTCACATCGCTTTAATCCCTCACTGACGACTAATCAAGAATTTTCATAACACCGATAATCTGTTTATCTTAATCCGGTGGAATTTGGCTTTGGCCGCAGTCTCCCACCGGCCTAATTAATAACGTGTGAGCGACGCGATCTGGGGGATGACTTTTCTGGCACTTTGCTGAGATTATGGAAATAGTTCTCGCTCCAAAAATAGTAAAAGGAAAATCTTTTACATGACTTTTTGTGTGAGATCCAAAACACGGCGTCTGGCTGATCCCATTTCCAGCGCCGAGATAGAAGAGTGAGACGGAACATTCGCTGGGATTCTTGTGCGAACTTCAATGTTTTCTCAGCAGACGGGAAGGAGGACGACTTATGAGAAGCTGACGACTCCAAATGTTATTTCTTGTTTTCACAGATAACCGATTCGTCCTTCAACGTCGACAACACATTTCCTTCCAACATTTCTGAACTGCCAGAGCCAGATTGAAGGATCAGAGACAGATTGAAGGATCAGAGACAGATTGAAGGATCAGAGACAGATTGAAGGATCAGATCCAGATTGAAGGATCAGAGCCAGATTGAAGGATCAGAGACAGATTGAAGGATCAGAGACAGATTGAAGGATCAGAGCCAGATTGAAGGATCAGATCCAGATTGAAGGATCAGATCCAGATTGAAAGATCAGAGCCAGATTGAAGGATCAGAGACAGATTGAAGGATCAGATCCAGATTGAAGGATCAGATCCAGATTGAAGGATCAGATCCAGATTGAAAGATCAGAGCCAGATTGAAGGATCAGAGCCAGATTGAAGGATCAGAGACAGATTGAAGGATCAGAGACAGATTGAAGGATCAGAGACAGATTGAAGGATCAGAGACAGATTGAAGGATCAGATCCAGATTGAAGGATCAGAGCCAGATTGAAGGATCAGATCCAGATTGAAGGATCAGATCCAGATTGAAGGATCAGATCCAGATTGAAAGATCAGAGCCAGATTGAAGGATCAGAGCCAGATTGAAGGATCAGATCCAGATTGAAGGATCAGCGTCAGATTGAAGGATCAGAGCCAGATTGAAGGATCAGTATCCAGACTGAAGGATCAGAGCCAGATTGAAGGATCAGAGCCAGATTAAAGGATCAGAGCCAGATTGAAGGATCAGAGCCAGATTGAAGGATCAGATCCAGATTGAAGGATCAGATCCAGATTGAAGGATCAGAGCCAGATTGAAGGATCAGAGCCAGATTGAAGGATCAGTATCCAGACTGAAGGATCAGAGCCAGATTGAAGGATCAGAGCCAGATTGAAGGATCAGAGCCAGATTGAAGGATCAGAGGCAGATTGAAGGATCAGAGCCAGATTGAAGGATCAGATCCAGATTGAAGGATCAGAGCCAGATTGAAGGATCAGATCCAGATTGAAGGATCAGAGCCAGATTGAAGGATCAGAGCCAGATTGAAGGATCAGATCCAGATTGAAGGATCAGAGCCAGATTGAAAGATCAGAGCCAGATTGAAGGATCAGAGCCAGATTGAAGGATCAGAGCCAGATTGAAGGATCAGATCCAGATTGAAGGATCAGAGCCAGATTGAAGGATCAGAGCCAGATTGAAGGATCAGAGGCAGATTGAAGGATCAGATCCAGATTGAAGGATCAGAGCCAGATTGAAGGATCAGAGCCAGATTGAAGGATCAGAGCCAGATTGAAGGATCAGATCCAGATTGAAGGATCAGAGCCAGATTGAAAGATCAGAGCCAGATTGAAGGATTTCATTTTTTTATAGTATTTATTCACTCGTCAACCATCCGCCCACATGGTGGTGGGTGGGCGGCTCCTACAGGCACATCACGTATCTGCACATCAGTACCTGGTTCCTGGTTCAGGGTATTCCCCCCCCAGCAGCCTACTCCTGCTGTGATGGTTGAGGCCTGAGACCTGCTGATCGGCGGTGTCCAATCACAGCCCAGAGCCCTGTGTTGACAAACACACAGAGCTCTGTACAGAGGGAGTGATCTGTGTCTTCTCCCTGTAAAGAGAGGGAAGGAACAGATTTTTAGTAGAAATCAGCACACATTAACCCTTGTTAGGCCCATACGTCACCCCTTGATTCCCCCCCCAGATGTGTCCCCACACACACTGATTGTAGAAGGACGGACCGTCTGACCCCCAATGCGTATAAAAATGGTTCAGGCACAAGACAGAGAGATATAAAGGATTACTATTGGATCTCGACTGAGTATCTCCGCCAAGAAGCTGCTTCCCAGGCTCTGGAACACGAGGCCGGTGACTATAGCTGGAGCTGCCCCCAGACAACGAGACACCCCCAGTTTTTGGGGTAAACAAGAAGAGTGCTTTATTAGAGGAACACACAGGATTTATACCGAAAAACCACGGCTTCTTTCACCGGGGGGGGGGGTGCAGTCCCGGCACCTCCAGCACTGAATGTATGTAATGGCTGGGGGTGGTGGGGTGTACTGGAGGGTCTATGGATGCTGACTGCTGGGGGATCTATTGTCACTGGAGGGGATCTATGTTTGCGTGGTGGTCTATTGTTGCTGGAAGAGATCTAATTTTGGGGGAGGGGTCTATTGCTTGCTGATGGGAGATCTGTTGTTGCTGCTTGGGGTCTATTGTTGCTGGGGTAGTATTTTGCTGTGAGGGTCGATGGTTGCTGGGGGGGGGGCTGCAGGGGATCTATTATCATTAACAGATTCCATACACAATGATCCTTGGCTCTGTATTCTCCAAAGGGAGCAGTACCGGGAGGTGGGAAGGGGGTGCGGGCCGGTACTAGACTATTTTGCACCCTCGGCAAGACCAGCTGCTTACGCCCCCCCCAAAACAAGAACAAATGTAAAAATGTTTAAAAACAGTGGAAATTATTAAATCAACAAAACATGAAACTAGTAAGTTTTCTTATACGTGCCATAAGATGCCACCAGCACCAATATTACAGAGAGGCGCAGCTCCGCCTCCGCTAATGAATGGGAAGAGAAGGGCTGGAACTCCGCAGTGATCAGCAGCTGCCAGCTGGCATGCAGCAAGGGACTTGGTCTGAGAGGAACACTGGATGGAGCGGCAGCTCAGCTGGAAGAGAAGAGCTGGAACTCCACAGTGATCAGCAGCCGCCTGCCGGCTTGCAGTAAAAGACTGAGTCTGAGAGGAATACTGGATTGAGCGGCAGCTCAGCTGGAAGGGAGGAGAAGGGCTGGAACTCCACAGTGATCAGCAGCCACCAGCCAGCTTGCAGTAAAAGACTGAGTCTGAGAGGAACACTGGATGGAGCTGCAGCTCAGCTGGAAGAGAAGGGCTGGAACTCCACAGTGATCAGCAGCCACCAGCCGGCTTGCAGTAAAAGACTGAGTCTGAGAGGAACACTGGATGGAGGGGCAGCTCAGCTGGAAGAGAAGGGCTGGAACTCCACAGTGATCAGCAGCCACCAGTCGGCTTGCAGTAAGAGACGGTGTCTGAGAGGAACACTGGATGGAGCTGCAGCTCAGCTGCTACACTGGGCCCAGACACCCGGCATCTTCCTCTGTCCTTTCTTCTTTCCCTCTGATGCCCCTCCTCCTCAGCTGAAGGATCATTCATGACGTGGCGACATCCCACACAGAGAGAGTGGCGGCCCGTGCTTGGCCCAGGCACCCCTAGGTGGCAGTGTGTGCTGTAGGCAGCCACCTAGTTTACCTGGTGGAAGCATTGGCCCTGAGGGGGTGGAGCCAAAGGATGGTGCTTGGAAGCGGGTAGGGGGGCTGAAACAAGGGGTGACTCAGAAGTGGGGGTGGGGGGTCCTGTGCCTGTTCCCCGAGAAAAAAAGCCATACAGAGGACCATCAGATAAGAGCCAATCACATTATCCCAGACAATGCCCGCCCCCGACAGTCCGGCCCCCACATAGGAATACCACGTACATGGGAAGCCATTACAATGGAGGTTCTTTCTGGACGCCTGAAGACACAGATCTCCGGCCATGGTTCTCCTGGAGCCCCAAATCGGTGACAACTCTCAGCAAATGTTGTCACGGACAGCAACCTGACCAGAAAAACAATGTTAAGGCTCGGTCCACACCTGTGCAGGTTGCGTTCGACTCGTTTCTGCATTGCGTTCTGCATTTTTGCACCCGCGTTTTTGATGCTTTTTGTGGTTTTTTTTTTCATTTTTAAAAATGTTTCTGCATTTTGCCAGGCAGATTTAAGAAGCAAAATGCATCAAAAATGCGGCATAAATGCACTCCATGCTTTTCTGCAGCATTTGTATTGAAGCCTATAGAACCAAAAACGTTCAAAAAAGTCCCCGCCCCTTTCCAAAAAAAAACGCAGCGGGTGAAAACGCGAAGATGTGAACCTGTCCCATAGGAAATCATGTTCAATGGACTGCTGCGCGTTTCTGCAAAACGCAACGGAAAACGCGTCGGTGTGACCCGAGGGGAACATTCATTTCAGATGAACCCCTTATTGTCCCTCATAATCCGCCGAATTACCTCCTTCCTCCCCTCCTCCCCTCCTCCTTCCTCCCCTCCTCCTTCCTCCCCTCCTCCCCTCCTCCCTCCTCCCCTCCTCCTTCCTCCCCTCCTCCCTCCTCCTTCCTCCTCCTCTCCTCCTTCCTCCCCTCCTCCCTCCTCCCCTCCTCCTTCCTCCCTCCTCCCCACCTCCTTCCTCCCTTCCTCCCCTCCTCTTTCCTCCCCTCCTCCCTCCTCCCTCCTCCCCTCCTCCCTCCTCCTTCCTCCCCTCCTCCCCTTAACTACCCTTCTCCTGATGAGTTGTTTTATTTCTATTTTTTCTCTGTTTTGTTCATTAATATCCCACATGGAAGAAAAATATATTGGAAATGCTACAAATTTGGCCGTATTCAATATATTTCAATAAATATTTATATACTTTATGTCTTTAAAAATACAAATCTACATTTTTGGAACGCATTTACAAATATATGTAAAATATGTTAAAATTACTTTTTTATATGTTAAAATAAATCTGAAGAATATATTTTTAAAAATATATTTTTTTTAAATATATTCTTCAGATTTTTTTTAACATATAAAAAAGTAACTTTAACATATTGTACATATATCTGTAAATGAATTCCAAGAATGTAGATTTGTATTTTTAAAGACATAAAGTATATTTGAAATGTATTTTTAAAAATATTTTTCATATATTTTGTAATAAAAACGCATCTCAACACGCAGTATATAAATATTTATTGGAATATATTTTGAAATGTACTGAATACGGCCAGAATTGTAGCATTTCATGTATCTGTCAATCTATTCGGGAAGAATATTTTTAAAATCTATTTTTCTTCCATGCGGGATTATTAGTACAAAATGAACAGAAAACCTTCATTTCCGCCGTTGCCGCGCTTTGTGCCGCAATCACAGTTTTAGCGCCATTACCGGACTAATTAAAGATGAACATTTCGATTTTTTTGATCTACGGTAATATTTTTTTTTAACGAATCCAAGAAAAAAAATGTTCTTGCCTGTGGGTGGCATGAAAATGAAAATCCTTTTTTGCGAGCCGATTTCCCCCAAAGGAAGTCTCTGACATCTGAAGACAATGAGAAGTATTTATATTCGGGGAATCTCTGGGCGGTGAAGGCCTGGCAGAGGTTCTAGTCCTCCCGGCCTCCATCCAGAACTGGAAGTTCCTCCATGACACAGGATCTGACTTTTGCGCTCAGCTTGTCAGACACAATGAAGCCGTTTTGGAAATAATCATTTACCGCACAAAGCGCGTTTTTAGTGGCGGCGGAGCTTGCAGGCGGCGGAGCTTTCATCAGATTAATTCCGGATTATTGGACGTCTCGGGCGATTTTTAAGCTGAATGTTGAATCAGATTTGACTGAACACAAAGTAAGAATTTGCATCGACTTAGTGAAGTCTGAAAGGTTCGTCCTGAGGGGGGGGGTCGTGGCTGTGGTGAGATGATGGAGACGGGATAATGGCGGCAGATGAAGACTCGCGGCTCTGCCACGGCAAACAATCACCCGTCGTTGATGGATCGCCCGCAGCGGAATCTTTTGTTTTTCCCAGAATTTAATCCATAATCGCCATTGTACGCTCCGCCCACAAATAGAACCAAGCCCATTGGACGCTTTTATGTCCATTGCCGAGAGCTGACTTCATTCTAGATGTCGGAAGTTGGCGGCTGATCCAGAACATGTTCTCTGATTGGACGCGTTCCGAGTGTCTCCAACAATTCATTGAAGTTGTAGTTCATTCCGAGAAATCCTCATGTATGGGCGCCGGAATCGTCCCGTTATTGGCTCTTCTGCGACTCTGTACACCAGGAGTATAAAAACAACAACAACCAGCGTATTGCAGCGTACACCCGAGCGAGGACCGTGTTCACCCGCACGGGGAGGGCGTGTTCACCCGCACAGCAAGGGCCGTGTTCACCCGCATGGGGAGGGTGTGTTCACCCGCACAGCAAGGGCCGTGTTCACACACATGGGAAGGGCGTGTTCACCCGCACGGGGAGGGCGTGTTCACCCACACAGCGAGGGCGTGTTCACCTGCACAGGGAGGGCGTGTTCACCCGCACAGGTAGAGTCATGTTCACCCGCATGGGGAGGGCGTGTTCACCCGCACAGGGAGGGCGTGTTCACCTGCACAGCAAGGGCCGTGTTCACCCGCACGGGGAGGGCGTGTTCACCCGCACGGGGAGGGCGTGTTCACCCACACGGGGAGGGCGTGTTCACCCACACGGGGAGGGCGTGTTCACCCGCATGGGGAGGGCATGTTCACCCTCACAGCAAGGGCCGTGTTCACCCACACGGGGAGGGCGTGTTCACCCGCACAGCAAGGGCCGTGTTCACACACATGGGGAGGGCGTGTTCACCCACACGGGGAGGGCGTGTTCACCCACACGGGGAGGGCGTGTTCACCCGCACAGCAAGGGCCGTGTTCACACACATGGGGAGGGCATGTTCACCCGCACGGGGAGGGCGTGTTCACCCACACAGGGAGGGCGTGTTCACCCACACGGGGAGGGCGTGTTCACCCGCATGGGGAGGGCATGTTCACCCTCACAGCAAGGGCCATGTTCACCCGCACGGGGAGGGCGTGTTCACCCACACAGCAAGGGCCGTGTTCACCCACACAGGGAGGGTCATGTTCACCCACACAGGGAGGGCGTGTTCAACCGCACAGGGAGGGCCGTGTTCAACCGCACAGGGAGGGCGTGTTCAACCGCACAGGGAGGGCCGTGTTCAACCGCACAGGGAGGGCGTGTTCAACCGCACAGGGAGGGCCGTGTTCACCCACACAGGGAGGGCATGTTCACCCGCTCAGGGATGGACATGTAAGGGTCCCCTATTGGGTGGTTGCTCACGCCATGCTGACTCTGGACCTGCCCCCCCCCCCCTTCTTCTTGGATGGGATAGTCACCTACCTGTTATAAGAAGATATTCCGCTATATTGTGGCCCCATTTTCCTGGCCGGTGGCCCTCCTCCTCCATATCACTGACCTCAGGACTTCTCCTGAAATAAACGCGTCCCGTCCGTCTACATCTAAACTGCTTCACAATTCTTACAGAGGTCCCTCTACTGCAGAACACCTTCCCTCCTTCTCAGGACTTCCCAGAGGTCCCTACATCTTCCCTCCTTCTCAGGACTTCCCAGAGGTCCCTCTACTGCAGAACACCTTCCCTCCTTCTCAGGACTTCCCAGAGGTCCCTCTACTGCAGAACACCTTCCCTCCTTCTCAGGACTTCCCAGAGGTCCCTACATCTTCCCTCCTTCTCAGGACTTCCCAGAGGTCCCTCTACTGCAGAACACCTTCCCTCCTTCTCAGGACTTCCCAGAGGTCCCTACATCTTCCCTCCTTCTCAGGACTTCCCAGAGGTCCCTCTACTCCAGAACACCTTCCCTCCTTCTCAGGACTTCCCAGAGGTCCCTCTACTGCAAAACACCTTCCCTCCTTCTCAGGACGTCCCATACAGAGGTCCCTCTACTGCAGAACACCTTCCCTCCTTCTCAGGACTTCCCAGAGGTCCCTCTACTGCAAAACACCTTCCCTCCTTCTCAGGACGTCCCATACAGAGGTCCCTCTACTGCAGAACACCTTCCCTCCTTCTCAGGACTTCCCAGAGGTCCCTCTACTGCAAAACACCTTCCCTCCTTCTCAGGACGTCCCATACAGAGGTCCCTCTACTGCAGAACACCTTCCCTCCTTCTCAGGACTTCCCATACAGAGGTCCCTCTACTGCAGAACACCTTCCCTCCTTCTCAGGACTTCCCAGAGGTCCCTCTACTGCAAAACACCTTCCCTCCTTCTCAGGACGTCCCATACAGAGGTCCCTCTACTGCAGAACACCTTCCCTCCTTCTCAGGACTTCCCAGAGGTCCCTATACTGCAAAACACCTTCCCTCCTTCTCAGGACTTCCCAGAGGTCCCTCTACTGCAGAACACCTTCCCTCCTTCTCAGGACTTCCCAGAGGTCCCTATACTGCAAAACATCTTCCCTCCTTCTCAGGACTTCCCATACAGAGGTCCCTCTACTGCAGAACACCTTCCCTCCTTCTCAGGACTTCCCAGAGGTCCCTCTACTGCAAAACACCTTCCCTCCTTCTCAGGACTTCCCAGAGGTCCCTATACTGCAGAACACCTTCCCTCCTTCTCAGGACTTTCCAGAGGTCCCTATACTGCAGAACACCTTCCCTCCTTCTCAGGACTTTCCAGAGGTCCCTCTACTGCAGAACACCTTCCCTCCTTCTCAGGACTTCCCATACAGAGGTCCCTCTACTGCAGAACACCTTCCCTCCTTCTCAGGACTTCCCAGAGGTCCCTCTACTGCAAAACACCTTCCCTCCTTCTCAGGACGTCCCATACAGAGGTCCCTCTACTGCAGAACACCTTCCCTCCTTCTCAGGACTTCCCAGAGGTCCCTCTACTGCAAAACACCTTCCCTCCTTCTCAGGACGTCCCATACAGAGGTCCCTCTACTGCAAAACACCTTCCCTCCTTCTCAGGACTTCCCATACAGAGGTCCCTCTACTGCAGAACACCTTCCCTCCTTCTCAGGACTTCCCAGAGGTCCCTCTACTGCAAAACACCTTCCCTCCTTCTCAGGACGTCCCATACAGAGGTCCCTCTACTGCAGAACACCTTCCCTCCTTCTCAGGACTTCCCAGAGGTCCCTATACTGCAAAACACCTTCCCTCCTTCTCAGGACTTCCCAGAGGTCCCTCTACTGCAGAACACCTTCCCTCCTTCTCAGGACTTCCCAGAGGTCCCTATACTGCAAAACATCTTCCCTCCTTCTCAGGACTTCCCATACAGAGGTCCCTCTACTGCAGAACACCTTCCCTCCTTCTCAGGACTTCCCAGAGGTCCCTCTACTGCAAAACACCTTCCCTCCTTCTCAGGACTTCCCAGAGGTCCCTATACTGCAGAACACCTTCCCTCCTTCTCAGGACTTTCCAGAGGTCCCTCTACTGCAAAACACCTTCCCTCCTTCTCAGGACTTTCCAGAGGTCCCTATACTGCAGAACACCTTCCCTCCTTCTCAGGACGTCCCATACAGAGATCCCTATACTGCAGAACACCTTCCCTCCTTCTCAGGACTTTCCAGAGGTCCCTATACTGCAGAACACCTTCCCTCCTTCTCAGGACTTTCCAGAGGTCCCTCTACTGCAGAACACCTTCCCTCCTTCTCAGGACTTCCCATACAGAGGTCCCTCTACTGCAGAAGACCTTCCCTCCTTCTCCAGACTTCCCATACAGAGGTCCCTCTACTGCAGAACACCTTCCCTCCTTCTCAGGACGTCCCAGAGGTCCCTCTACTGCAGAACACCTTCCCTCCTTCTCAGGACTTTCCAGAGGTCCCTCTACTGCAGAACGCCTTCCCTCCTTCTCAGGACTTTCCAGAGGTCCCTCTACTGCAGAACGCCTTCCCTCCTTCTCAGGACTTCCCAGAGTTCCCTCTACTGCAGAACACCTTCCTTCCTTCTCAGGACTTCCCATACAGAGGTCCCTCTACTGCAGAACACCTTCCCTCCTTCTCAGGACTTTCCAGAGGTCCCTCTACTGCAGAACACCTTCCTTCCTTCTCAGGACTTCCCATACAGAGGTCCCTCTACTGCAGAACACCTTCCCTCCTTCTCAGGACTTTCCAGAGGTCCCTCTACTGCAGAACATCTTCCCTCCTTCTCAGGACTTCCCAGAGGTCCCTCTACTGCAGAACACCTTCCCTCCAGAATTCCCAGAGGTCCCTCTACTGCAGAACACCTTCCCTCCTTCTCAGGACTTCCCAGAGGTCCCTCTACTGCAGAACACCTTCCCTCCTTCTCAGGACTTCCCAGAGGTCCCTCTACTGCAGAACATCTTCCCTCCTTCTCAGGACTTCCCATACAGAGGTCCCTATACTGCAGAACACCTTCCCTCCTTCTCAGGACTTTCCAGAGGTCCCTCTACTGCAGAACACCTTCCCTCCTTCTCAGGACTTTCCAGAGGTCCCTATACCGCAGAACACCTTCCCTCCTTCTCAGGACTTTCCATACAGAGTCCCTCTACTGCAGAACACCTTCCTTCCTTCTCCAGAATTCCCAGAGGTCCCTCTACTGCAGAACACCTTCCCTCCTTCTCAGGACTTTCCAGAGGTCCCTCTACTGCAGAACACCTTCCCTCCTTATCCAGACTTCCCATACAGAGGTCCCTCTACTGCAGAACACCTTCCCTCCTTCTCAGGACTTTCCAGAGGTCCCTATACTGCAGAACACCTTCCCTCCTTCTCAGGATGTCCCATACAGAGGTCCCTCTACTGCAGAACACCTTCCCTCCTTCTCAGGACTTCCCAGAGGTCCCTACATCTTCCCTCCTTCTCAGGACTTCCCAGAGGTCCCTCTACTGCAGAACACCTTCCCTCCTTCTCAGGACTTCCCAGAGGTCCCTCTACTGCAGAACACCTTCCCTCCTTCTCAGGACTTCCCAGAGGTCCCTACATCTTCCCTCCTTCTCAGGACTTCCCAGAGGTCCCTCTACTGCAGAACACCTTCCCTCCTTCTCAGGACTTCCCAGAGGTCCCTACATCTTCCCTCCTTCTCAGGACTTCCCAGAGGTCCCTCTACTCCAGAACACCTTCCCTCCTTCTCAGGACTTCCCAGAGGTCCCTCTACTGCAAAACACCTTCCCTCCTTCTCAGGACGTCCCATACAGAGGTCCCTCTACTGCAGAACACCTTCCCTCCTTCTCAGGACTTCCCAGAGGTCCCTCTACTGCAAAACACCTTCCCTCCTTCTCAGGACGTCCCATACAGAGGTCCCTCTACTGCAGAACACCTTCCCTCCTTCTCAGGACTTCCCAGAGGTCCCTCTACTGCAAAACACCTTCCCTCCTTCTCAGGACGTCCCATACAGAGGTCCCTCTACTGCAAAACACCTTCCCTCCTTCTCAGGACTTCCCATACAGAGGTCCCTCTACTGCAGAACACCTTCCCTCCTTCTCAGGACTTCCCAGAGGTCCCTCTACTGCAAAACACCTTCCCTCCTTCTCAGGACGTCCCATACAGAGGTCCCTCTACTGCAGAACACCTTCCCTCCTTCTCAGGACTTCCCAGAGGTCCCTATACTGCAAAACACCTTCCCTCCTTCTCAGGACTTCCCAGAGGTCCCTCTACTGCAGAACACCTTCCCTCCTTCTCAGGACTTCCCAGAGGTCCCTATACTGCAAAACATCTTCCCTCCTTCTCAGGACTTCCCATACAGAGGTCCCTCTACTGCAGAACACCTTCCCTCCTTCTCAGGACTTCCCAGAGGTCCCTCTACTGCAAAACACCTTCCCTCCTTCTCAGGACTTCCCAGAGGTCCCTATACTGCAGAACACCTTCCCTCCTTCTCAGGACTTTCCAGAGGTCCCTCTACTGCAAAACACCTTCCCTCCTTCTCAGGACTTTCCAGAGGTCCCTATACTGCAGAACACCTTCCCTCCTTCTCAGGACGTCCCATACAGAGATCCCTATACTGCAGAACACCTTCCCTCCTTCTCAGGACTTTCCAGAGGTCCCTATACTGCAGAACACCTTCCCTCCTTCTCAGGACTTTCCAGAGGTCCCTCTACTGCAGAACACCTTCCCTCCTTCTCAGGACTTCCCATACAGAGGTCCCTCTACTGCAGAACACCTTCCCTCCTTCTCAGGACTTCCCAGAGGTCCCTCTACTGCAAAACACCTTCCCTCCTTCTCAGGACGTCCCATACAGAGGTCCCTCTACTGCAGAACACCTTCCCTCCTTCTCAGGACTTCTCAGAGGTCCCTCTACTGCAAAACACCTTCCCTCCTTCTCAGGACGTCCCATACAGAGGTCCCTCTACTGCAAAACACCTTCCCTCCTTCTCAGGACTTCCCAGAGGTCCCTCTACTGCAAAACACCTTCCCTCCTTCTCAGGACGTCCCATACAGAGGTCCCTCTACTGCAGAACACCTTCCCTCCTTCTCAGGACTTCCCAGAGGTCCCTATACTGCAAAACACCTTCCCTCCTTCTCAGGACTTCCCAGAGGTCCCTCTACTGCAGAACACCTTCCCTCCTTCTCAGGACTTCCCAGAGGTCCCTATACTGCAAAACATCTTCCCTCCTTCTCAGGACTTCCCATACAGAGGTCCCTCTACTGCAGAACACCTTCCCTCCTTCTCAGGACTTCCCAGAGGTCCCTCTACTGCAAAACACCTTCCCTCCTTCTCAGGACTTCCCAGAGGTCCCTATACTGCAGAACACCTTCCCTCCTTCTCAGGACTTTCCAGAGGTCCCTCTACTGCAAAACACCTTCCCTCCTTCTCAGGACTTTCCAGAGGTCCCTATACTGCAGAACACCTTCCCTCCTTCTCAGGACGTCCCATACAGAGATCCCTATACTGCAGAACACCTTCCCTCCTTCTCAGGACTTTCCAGAGGTCCCTATACTGCAGAACACCTTCCCTCCTTCTCAGGACTTTCCAGAGGTCCCTCTACTGCAGAACACCTTCCCTCCTTCTCAGGACTTCCCATACAGAGGTCCCTCTACTGCAGAAGACCTTCCCTCCTTCTCCAGACTTCCCATACAGAGGTCCCTCTACTGCAGAACACCTTCCCTCCTTCTCAGGACGTCCCAGAGGTCCCTCTACTGCAGAACACCTTCCCTCCTTCTCAGGACTTTCCAGAGGTCCCTCTACTGCAGAACGCCTTCCCTCCTTCTCAGGACTTTCCAGAGGTCCCTCTACTGCAGAACGCCTTCCCTCCTTCTCAGGACTTCCCAGAGTTCCCTCTACTGCAGAACACCTTCCTTCCTTCTCAGGACTTCCCATACAGAGGTCCCTCTACTGCAGAACACCTTCCCTCCTTCTCAGGACTTTCCAGAGGTCCCTCTACTGCAGAACACCTTCCTTCCTTCTCAGGACTTCCCATACAGAGGTCCCTCTACTGCAGAACACCTTCCCTCCTTCTCAGGACTTTCCAGAGGTCCCTCTACTGCAGAACATCTTCCCTCCTTCTCAGGACTTCCCAGAGGTCCCTCTACTGCAGAACACCTTCCCTCCAGAATTCCCAGAGGTCCCTCTACTGCAGAACACCTTCCCTCCTTCTCAGGACTTCCCAGAGGTCCCTCTACTGCAGAACACCTTCCCTCCTTCTCAGGACTTCCCAGAGGTCCCTCTACTGCAGAACATCTTCCCTCCTTCTCAGGACTTCCCATACAGAGGTCCCTATACTGCAGAACACCTTCCCTCCTTCTCAGGACTTTCCAGAGGTCCCTCTACTGCAGAACACCTTCCCTCCTTCTCAGGACTTTCCAGAGGTCCCTATACCGCAGAACACCTTCCCTCCTTCTCAGGACTTTCCATACAGAGGTCCCTCTACTGCAGAACACCTTCCTTCCTTCTCCAGAATTCCCAGAGGTCCCTCTACTGCAGAACACCTTCCCTCCTTCTCAGGACTTTCCAGAGGTCCCTCTACTGCAGAACACCTTCCCTCCTTATCCAGACTTCCCATACAGAGGTCCCTCTACTGCAGAACACCTTCCCTCCTTCTCAGGACTTTCCAGAGGTCCCTATACTGCAGAACACCTTCCCTCCTTCTCAGGATGTCCCATACAGAGGTCCCTCTACTGCAGAACACCTTCCCTCCTTCTCAGGACGTCCCATTCAGAGGTCCCTCTACTGCAGAACACCTTCCCTCCTTCTCAGGACGTCCCATACAGAGGTCCCTCTACTGCAGAACACCTTCTCTCCTTCTCAGGACGTCCCATTCAGAGGTCCCTCTACTGCAGAACACCTTCCCTCCTTCTCAGGACGTCCCATTCAGAGGTCCCTCTACTGCAGAACACCTTCCCTCCTTCTCAGGACGTCCCATACAGAGGTCCCTCTACTGCAGAACACCTTCCCTCCTTCTCAGGACGTCCCATACAGAGGTCCCTCTACTGCAGAACACTCCAACACTTCACAGAACTATGGCAGCCACCTTCCCCGTTCATATAGTCTACTATCTCAGATGTTCCCCACACGGGGTGCACCTTCCTCTCATATAGAAGGTTTTCCTCACATAGGTCCTCAGTGCTTCAAAAGCAAGCGACGAGACCCACCAGACGAGGATCAGGGACATTGAGGTTTCTCCTTCTGTCCCCAGCAGGTCCCCACAAACCACCCTCTCTCTCAGCACAGGTTGATCAGGGATGTCCTCCAATACCAAAACTCCCCTAGGCCTCACCCACAGCTGGCCTGTAAAGGGGCACTAACTCCACCCACTACATCACCAAAGGAGGGCCAACAACTAAAAGGCACTGACACTTTCCAACAGACAAGTGTTCCCTGTAGGCAGTGCCTTTCATGCCATTGGGATGCAGCAGCTGCATGGACACCACCCCTAGTCTGACATCAGTGTGGGTACATAGGGGTGCGTGTCACCAAATGCAGAAGGCGAAGGTATGAGTTCAGGGACACAAACCCACAAGGATGTCAAATTGGGAGCAGCAGCAGTGTCTGTGCCACCAGTGCACCCCAGTTGACTTGAATGGAGCTGTCTACATGGAACATGTGATCCCATGTAGGCAAACATGGCCCTCACAAGGGTGTACAGGGGATTTAGACATGCTTTATGTGTACAAGAAGAGTTCTCTGCAGAGCATTTCACCCAGACATTGCTGCGGGGCCCTGTCCACCCCACCCCCCTCTATAGTCTGGGGATCCAGGAACACATCTGCTGGGGATCCTGGAACACATCTCCTGGGGATTCTGGAACACATCTGCTGGGGATTCTGGAACACATCTGCTGGGGATCCTGGAACACATGTGCTGGGCATCCTGGAACACATCTGCTGGTGATCCTGGAACACATTTGCTGGGGATCCTGGAACACATGTGTTGGGCATCCTGGAACACATCTGCTGGGCATCCTGGAACACATCTGGGGATTTTGGAACACATCTGGGTATCCTGGAACACATCTGGGGATTTTGGAACACATCTGGGTATCCTGGAACACATCTGCTGGAGATCCTGGAAAACATCTGCTGGGCATCCTGGAACACATCTGCTGGAGATCCTTGAAAACATCTGCTAGGCATCCTGGAACACATCTGCTGGGCATCCTGGAACACATCTGGGATTCTGGAACACATCTGCTGGGGATCCTGGAACACATCTGCTGGGGATTCTGGAATGCATCTGCTGGGCATCCTGGAACACATCTACTGGGCATCCTGGAACACATCTGCTGGGGATTCTGGAATGCATCTGCTGGGCATCCTGGAACACAACTGCTGGGGATTCTGGAATGCATCTGCAGGGCATCCTGGAACACATCTGCTGGAGATCCTTGAAAATATCTGCTGGGGATCCTGGAACACATCTACTGGGGATTCTGGAACACATCTGTTGGGCATCCTGGAACACATCTGGGGATTCTGGAACACATCTGGGTACCCTGGAACACATCTGCTGGGGATCCTGGAACACATCTGCTGGGGATTCTGGAACACATCTGCTGGGCATCCTGGAACACATCTGGGGATTCTGGAACACATCTGGGGATTCTGGAACACATCTGGGGATCCTGGAACACATCTGCTGGGGATCCTGGAACACATCTGCTGGGGATTCTGGAGCTTCCTCCTTGCCTCCTCTCACCAAGTCTGAATGTGATTGGTTGGTGCAGGATCTGAAGAAAATGTCCCCTTCTGATGACAGACGACTCAACAGCCAGCGTTAGTCTTTAGAGTGGACCTCCCGGATTTCCTCCCCCTCCCGGAATTTTTTTAACCCCCCTCCTAGGATTTCCTCCCCCTCCCGGAATTTTTTTAACCCCTCTCCTGGGATTTCCTCCCCTTCCCGGGACTTCCTCCCCCCTCCCGGGATTTCCTCCCCCTCCCGAGATTCCCCCCCGGGATTTTCTCTCCCTCCCGAGATTTCCTCCCCCTCCCGGGATTTCCTCCCCCTCCCGGGATTTCCTCCCCCTCCCGAGATTTCCCCCCCCCCGGGATTTTCTCCCCTTCCCGGGATTTCCTGCCCCCCCCCAGGATTTACTCCCCCTCCCGGGATTTCCTCCCCCTCCCGGGACTTCCTCCCCTCCCGGGATTTCCTGCCCCTCCCGGGATTTCCTCCCCCTCCCGGGATTTCCTGCCCCTCCCGGGATGTCCTCCCCCTCCCGGGATTTCCTGCCCCTCCCGGGATGTCCTCCCCCTCCCGGGATTTCCTCCCCCTCCCGGGATGTCCTCCCCCTCCCGGGATTTTCTGCCCCTCCCAGGATGTCCTCCCCCTTCCGGGATTTTTTTATACTCCCCTATACACACCTTTTTCCATAAAGTCTCCTCCCCTTCCTGTGAGGTCATCTCCGGCTTCTCCTCTTCCTCCAGCAGGGGGCGGGTATTCATCCAGGACTGAGTGGCCCTCCTGCAGTGCTGTGAGCCCAGTCTGTGATGTCGCCCTCTAAAGGAAATGGGCAGAATGACAGCGTGTCCCGACCTGGAGGTTAGGTGAAGCTCCGGAGTGGAGTTACCCTTTAACCTCATCACAGATTCCCCTTGTCAGTGCCGATCGTTCTCCGAGTCCTCGGGGGAATTGGGGTCACTCTACAAAGAAGGCCAAACAAGACGTCGGAGCAAGTCGCCGGCCGCGTCAAACACGTTTTATTTTTACTCGTTCTGTTATTGGTTCTCTGTGATAATTGTGGTGTTAATGGCAGATCGCGTCACGGAAGAATGAGGGTCGTTCAATGGCGGTTGTCATCGGTTGTCAGGGAAGGGGAGAATCTTGTATGTCAGGACTGAGTCAGGATTTGAAGGCGGCTGTTAGACGGCATTTATGAGTTTATTTATAACCAACCAGAGAAACAGCAAATCAGAAATAGCAAGAACATCCTTAAAGGGGACGATCCGGTCTCCTCCCACCGTCCACCTGTCCGCTCCACGAAGCCCACATCTCATTTCATCATTGTTATAGAATAACGTTCGGTCATTTCCTTATATTGGTGAAGGATCTCATGGATCCCGGTCATGGTAGATCTAGTAGTAGGTGGTCTCATGGATCCAGGTCATGGTAGATTGAGTAGTAGGTGGTCTCATGGATCCAGGTCATGGTAGATCTAGTAGTAGGTGGTCTCATGGATCCCGGTCATGGTAGATCTAGTAGTAGGTGGACTCATGGATCCAGGTCATGGTAGATCTAGTAGTAGGTGGTCTCATGGATCCCGGTCATGGTAGATCTAGTAGTAGGTGGTCTCATGGATCCAGGTCATGGTAGATTGAGTAGTAGGTGGTCTCATGGATCCCGGTCATGGTAGATCTAGTAGTAGGTGGTCTCATAGATCCAGGTCATGGTAGATTGAGTAGTAGGTGGTCCCATGGATCCCGGTCATGGTAGATCTAGTAGTAGGTGGTCTCATGGATCCAGGTCATGGTAGATTGAGTAGTAGGTGGTCCCATGGATCCCGGTCATGGTAGATCTAGTAGTAGGTGGTCTCATGGATCCAGGTCATGGTAGATTGAGTAGTAGGTGGTCTCATGGATCCAGGTCATGGTAGATTGAGTAGTAGGTGGTCTCATGGATCCCGGTCATGGTAGATCTAGTAGTAGGTGGTCTCATGGATCCCAGTCATGGTAGATCTAGTAGTAGGTGGTCTCATGGATCCCGGTCATGGTAGATCTAGTAGTAGGTGGTCTCATGGATCCAGGTCATGGTAGATTGAGTAGTAGGTGGTCTCATGGATCCCGGTCATGGTAGATCTAGTAGTAGGTGGTCTCATAGATCCAGGTCATGGTAGATTGAGTAGTAGGTGGTCCCATGGATCCCGGTCATGGTAGATCTAGTAGTAGGTGGTCTCATGGATCCAGGTCATGGTAGATTGAGTAGTAGGTGGTCCCATGGATCCCGGTCATGGTAGATCTAGTAGTAGGTGGTCTCATGGATCCAGGTCATGGTAGATTGAGTAGTAGGTGGTCTCATGGATCCAGGTCATGGTAGATTGAGTAGTAGGTGGTCTCATGGATCCCGGTCATGGTAGATCTAGTAGTAGGTGGTCTCATGGATCCCAGTCATGGTAGATCTAGTAGTAGGTGGTCTCATGTATCCCGATCATGGTAGATCTAGTAGTAGGGGGTCTCATGGATCCCGGTCATGGTAGATCTAGTAGTAGGTGGTCTCATGGATCCCGGTCATGATAGATCTAGTAGTAGGTGGTCTCATGGATCCCGGTCATGGTAGATCTAGTAGTAGGTGGTCTCATGTATCCCGATCATGGTAGATCTAGTAGTAGGGGGTCTCATGGATCCCGGTCATGGTAGATCTAGTAGTAGGTGGTCTCATGGATCCCGGTCATGGTAGATCTAGTAGTAGGTGGTCTCATGGATCCCGGTCATGGTAGATCTAGTAGTAGGTGGTCTCATGGATCCCGGTCATGGTAGATCTAGTAGTAGGTGGTCTCATGGATCCCGGTCATGGTAGATCTAGTAGTAGGTGGACTCATGGATCCCGGTCATGGTAGATCTAGTAGTAGGTGGTCCCATGGATCCCGGTCATGGTAGATTGAGTAGTAGGTGGTCTCATGGATCCAGGTCATGGTAGATTGAGTAGTAGGTGGTCTCATGGATCCCGGTCATGGTAGATTGAGTAGTAGGTGGTCTCATGGATCCCGGTCATGGTAGATCTAGTAGTAGGTGGTCTCATGGATCCAGGTCATGGTAGATCTAGTAGTAGGTGGTCTCATGGATCCCGGTCATGGTAGATCTAGTAGTAGGTGGTCCCATGTATCCCGATCATGGTAGATCTAGTAGTAGGTGGTCTCATGGATCCCGGTCATGGTAGATCTAGTAGTAGGTGGTCTCATGGATCCCGGTCATGGTAGATTGAGTAGTAGGTGGTCTCATGTATCCCGGTCATGGTAGATCTAGTAGTAGGTGGTCTCATGGATCCCGATCATGGTAGATCTAGTAGTAGGGGGTCTCATGGATCCCGGTCATGGTAGATCTAGTAGTAGGTGGTCTAATGGATCCCGGTCATGGTAGATCTAGTAGTAGGTGGCCTCATGGATCCAGGTCATGGTAGATCTAGTAGTAGGTGGTCTTATGGATCCAGGTCATAGTAGATCTAGTAGTAGGTGGTCTTATGGATCCAGGTCATGGTAGATCTAGTAGTAGGTGGACTCATGGATCCCGGTCATGGTAGATCTAGTAGTAGGTGGTCTCATTATTATTATACAGTATTTATAAAGCGCCGATAGTTGGCTCAGCGCTGTACATTACAGAGGGGGACAGAACTTGTGACAGAACAATACCAATACAATGTGATACATGAGGGGATCGAGGGCCCTGCTCCTTGGAGCTTACAATCTAGGAGGGAGGGGATGGTGGCACAGGAGGAGATAGCTGTGGGGGATGGAGTGGTAGGAAGAGTGGGGGAGGTCGGCAAGTTAGCAGGGGGGCGGGGTAGGCTTCCCTGAAGAGATGGGTTTTCAGGGTGCGCCTAAAGGAGAGGAGAGTAGGTGATAATCTGATGGGTTGGGGCAGGGAGTTCCAGAGGATGGGTGACACCCTGGAGAAGTCCTGGAGGCGGGCATGGGAGGAGGAGACCATGGAACTAGAGAGAAGGAGGTCTTATGAGGAGCGGAGTGTGCGTGTTGGGTGGTACTTGGATATTAGGTCAGTGATGTAGTTCGGGGCAGTATGGTGGACGGCTTTGTACGTCAGTGTTAGGATTTTGAATTTGATCCGTTGCGCAATCGGAAGCCAGTGGAGGGATTGGCAGAGGGGGGTGGAGGCCAGTGGAGGGATTGGCAGAGGAGGGTGGAGGAAACGGAGCGGTTGGAAAGGTGAATGAGTCTGGCAGCCGTATTCAGGATGGACTGAAGAGGGGATAGCCAGCGGTGAGGCAGGCCAGTGAGGAGGGAGTTGCAGTAGTCGAGTCGTGATATGATGAGGGAGTGGAGGAGCTGTTTAGTGGTTTCTGGAGTTAGGAACGTGCGGATTTTGGCGATGTTGCGGAGGTGGAGTCTGCATGTTGCGGAGGCGGAGTCTGCACGAGTTTGTTAAAGAGTGGACTTGGGGCTGGAAGGATAGGTTGGAGTCCAAAATGACACCAAGTACTCTGGCCTGCGGGGCGGGTTTGATGGTGGTGTTGTTGGACATGATGGAGAAGTCAATGGGGGGTGGTTGTCCGGACTGGAGGGAAGACAAGAAACTCGGTTTTGGAGAGGTTCAGTTTAAGGAAGTGGAGCGACATCCATTCTGATATGTCGCTCAGTAGGTGTGTGATTCAGGCGGAGACCGAGGGGGTGAGGTGGGGGGTTGAGAGATAGATTTGTGTGTCTTCGGCATAGAGGTGGTAGTTGAAGCCGTGAGAGTGTATGAGTTGGCCAAGGGAGGAGGTGTAGATGGAGAAGAGAAGGGGCCCGAGGACAGAGCCTTGAGGGACCCCAACAGAGAGGGGGAGTGAGGGGGAGGTGGTAGCATTATAGGTAACGCTGAAGGAGCGCTGTGATAGGTAGGATGAGAGCCAGGAGAGAGCAGAATCTCTGAGGCCGAGGGAGTGAAGTTTTTTGAGGAGGAGGGGGTGGTCGACTGTGTCGAAGGCCGCAGAGAGGTCAAGGAGTAGGAGCACTGAATAGTGGCCATTAGCTTTGGCGTTTAGCAGGTCGTTGGAGAGTTTGAGTAAGGCGGTTTCGGTGGAGTGTAGGGGACGGAAGCCGGACTGTAGGGGATCGAGGAGGTTGTTGTCGTTGAGGTGAGAGCATAGGCGGGTGTAGACTAGGCGCTCGAGGAGTTTAGATGTAAATGGGAGCAGGGAGCTGGGTCTGAGGTTGTTCGGGTCATTGGGGTCCAGGGAGGGCTTTTTAAGTATGGGGGTGATGTGTGCATGTTTCAGAGGGGAAGGGAAAGTGCCGGAGGAGAGGGAGAGATTGAAGATGTGAGTGAGGGAGCGTAGGATGGAGGGGGAGGGAGGTTGTAGGAGTTGTGAGGGGATAGGGTCGAGGGGGCAGGTGGTGAGGCGGGCATCAGAGAGGATCTTGGAGACTTCCTCGATGGTAGTAAGGTCAAAGGTGCGGAGTGTTGGGGGAGCTTCAGTATGAGGAATGTAGGGTGGGGTGGGAGAGGAGGTCAGAGCAGTGGTGGGGCCGTGGGAGAGGGGTGATGATGGGGTAGCTGTGTGAGAGGGGACGGGTTGAGAGGGCGTGTGAGTTGCGGCAATGTCCTTGTGAATTGTGTCAATCTTGTTTTTGAAGTGATTGGCAATGTCAAGGTCGGTGAGTGAGGTGCTGGGTGGAGGTGGGGGTGGAGAGAGTAGAGAGTTGAAGGTGGAGAAGAGTCGGCGAGGATTGGAGGAGAGGGCCTTGATGAGGGTCAAGAAGTAGGCCTGTTTGGCAG
The DNA here is from genome assembly GCF_062004578.1 of Staurois parvus. Classification (NCBI taxonomy): domain Eukaryota; kingdom Metazoa; phylum Chordata; class Amphibia; order Anura; family Ranidae; genus Staurois; species Staurois parvus. The sequence continues at coordinate 129,233 of NW_028321156.1, forward strand.
TATGGAGGGAGGAGGTGTAGGTGTGGAAGGCAGATTTGTAGCGGGTGAAGGCTTGTTGGGATTTGGTTTTGCACCATAGTCTCTCCAGGGCACGACTGTGTCGTTTGAGGGTTTTGGTTTGATCAGTCTGCCAGGGCTGGAGCGGTCGGGGTCTGATGTTGCGTGTGGTTAAAGGCGCTAGTGAGTCAAGGGCTGCTGACAGCGCGTTGTTGTAGGCGGTCATAGCCAAGTCGGGGCAGGACAGGGGGAGGATGCGGTCATGGAGTTGATCAGCTGCAGAGTGGAGGGGGGCAGGGTTAAGGTTGCGGAGGTTACGGCTGGTAGTAGTGTGACATTTGGAGGGATAGGCATTGGAGGACGAGGAGATAGAGAAGGTGATCAGGTTGTGGTCAGAGAGAGGGAAGGGGGTGTTAGTGAGGTTGTGGGGAGCGCAGCGGTTGGAGAAGACAAGATCAAGGATGTTCCCGTTGGAGTGGGTGGTGGATTGTATGCACTGTGCAAGTGCAAAGGAGGAGGTTAAGTGGAGGAGATGGGATGTGTCCGGGTTGTCGAGGTTGACAGGGATGTTGAAATCCCCAAGGATGATGGTGGGGAGCTCAGAGGAGAGGAAGAAGGGTAGCCAGGAGGAGAAGTCATCCAGGAAGCGGGGTATGGATCCAGGAGGGGAAATCATCCAGGAGGGGGGTATGGATCCAGGAGGAGAAGTCATCCAGGAAGCGGGGTATGGATCCAGGAGGGGAAATCATCCAGGAGGGGGGTATGGATCCAGGAGGAGAAGTCATCCAGGAAGCGGGGTATGGATCCAGGAGGAGGAGTCATCCAGGAAGCGGGGTATGGATCCAGGAGGCCGATAGATTACTGCAATCCTCAGGGGGGTTGGGGAGAATAGTCGGACGCAGTGGGCCTCGAAGGAGGAGAAGGATAGGGAGGGGGGGTTTGGGGGGACTCGGAAGGTGCTCTGCGGTGATAGGAGCAGACCAACCCCACCACCTTTACGACCGTTGGGTCTGGGTGAGTGGGTCCAGGTGAGACCTCTGTAGGAGAGTGTAGCAGGGGAGGTGGAGTCAGTGGGCTGGATCCAGGTTTCGGTGATCACTAGGAGGTTGAGGGAGCGGGAAACAAAGAGGTCGTGGATGGCGGTGAGCTTGTTGCACACCGATCGGGTGTTCAGGAGTGCACATGAAAACGGGGGGGAGATTTTAGGGAGCAGGGGGACAGATACTAAGTTGCGGGGGTTGCGGCAGGACGTGGAGGCGGGAGGGTTTTGGACGGGTGAGGGAGGTGGTGGAGGGCCAGGATTCGGGGAGATGTCCCCCGCGGTTATGAGGAGGAGAAGGGTGAGAAAGGTGGCATGGGAGCGGGATGTGCAGGAGCGTGAGAAACTACTAGTGGAGGTGTTGGGGTCAGTGGGAGAGGAGTAATAGGAGGAGGTGGGGGGTGCCGTAGAGGGGTGAGGGAAGCAGTGAGGACTCAATATACAAATGTTTGGGAGGGGCAGAGGGATATAGTGAATGGATTTTGGGAATGGAGGAGAGGAAAATGAGAAGGAGGAGTGGAAGAGGCATTTTGGGGAGGTGATGAGAGCAATAGTAGGGAGATGATAGCAATGAGGGGGAGATGTACAAGTTTTGGGGTGAAGCAGAGGGGTAAGGAAATGAGATTTGGGAACAGAGGATAGTAATATGAAGAGGAGAAGAGGGGCGTATTATATAAAGGTACACGGAGTGGGACTCAGGTATGTCAAAGATATTTCCCGGGGGGATTGCTTGCAGTCTGTCCAGCGTGCAGGAGAGTTTCTTGCTGTTGTTGTGTCTTCCTGCTGCTTAAGTTCTCCTGCTTTAGTTCAACTGCTGTGTTTAACTGCATTGCACTCCTTCAACGCAGCACTCAATCAGAAGCAGCACCCCCATCAGAGACTGTGCCCCCCACCCGTCTCATGGATCCAGGTCATGATAGATCTAGTAGGAGTTGGTTTCATGGATCCAGGTCATGATAGATCTAGTAGTAGTTGGTCTCATGGATCCAGGTCATTGTAGATCTAGTAGTAGGTGGTCTCATGGATCCAAGTCATTGTAGATCTAGTAGTAGGTGGTCTCATGGATCCAAGTCATTGTAGATCTAGTAGGAGTTGGTCTCATGGATCCAGGTCATGATAGATCTAGTAGGAGTTGGTTTCATGGATCCAGGTCATGATAGATCTAGTAGGAGTTGGTCTCATGGATCCCGGTCATTGTAGATCTAGTAGGAGTTGGTCTCATGGATCCAAGTCATTGTAGATCTAGTAGTAGGTGGTCTCATGGATCCAGGTCATGATAGATCTAGTAGGAGTTGGTCTCATGGATCCAGGTCATGATAGATCTAGTAGTAGTGGGTTAAATAAGATTTCCTGGTTCCTCCGCCATGTGCTGTGGTTCCTCCCAGGGGCACCCATGTCATTAGAGGATACATGTGGGCTGACGGACTTCACCACACGCCGATAATTGCTGGATGAGCACTCACTGAGTTCCTTGTTCTGGATTGACGGCATCAATAAAGAGGTCAGAAGCCCTCAATGGTCCCTTAAGAAAGAATGAAACCCTCCGAAAGTCTAAAGTCGTCATTCTGGGATATGATACTCCTGATATAGACCATTAGAGGGACAAATGACCGAATCTACCAGCTTGGCTCTGCCGAGTTGGTCTTTTTCTTCTCTTCTAGTCACCCTACACTGGTGGTTGACTCTTCCTGATGGGAACTGTAGATGTGGAGGCAACTATGGTTGGCTCCTCTGGACTACTTCACTCCTTGGGCTATAGAGACCCCAATCCTCCCTGGCTGTAACTCAGCTGATGAAAAGGACAATTAAAGCTCAGTTGGTAATAGTTACATGGTGACGTACTCCTGGGACCTGGTCCCCTAACAGCCCTCTCTGGGACAACCCTCGGCTCCCCCACCTAACTACTCTTCTAGATCCAGAGGTTGGCAGAAGTGTGGACAGCCAAACTCTTAATCACGTCTTTCTGACGGGAGATCTCCATATCTACACGAAAGAGAAATATGACTTCTAGTGGCATTCCTTCAGATATGTCCAACTGAGACAGGCCATTCGGGTCCAATTCCCCCAAACACCGACCCATCCACAGTATCCATTAGAACCTACATGGAGAGCCCCAAATCTGACCGAACCCCTCTCCTCGGTCTACACTCCCCCATGACATCACGGCCATACAACCTCTTCGTTGTTCCAGAAGTGGAGGACCTTTCAGAGGAGACGTGGGAGGATGAGATATCTCAATATACTCAACTCATCAGCTCTTCTAAGAGAAATGTGAAATGTTTACATATTACGCACCTCAGGGGCCACATCACATCAGCCCGACTCTCCTCACCTCAGGGTGGCCCTGGTGCCTTCTACCACATGGCGGGGAGTTGTCCCCCAGCTTTCTGATCACCGGGATCAAATCATGAGCAGACTGTCCAACACTCCTAATCTACCCTTCACCCCAGATCCTCTGGTGCTATTGCCGGGTATTTATGACATTCTCCCCACCCACAAACATGTGTAATTACCGCCCCCCCCCCCCCATGCACCTTATGACTCTAGAAGAGAAATTCATCTTCAATGGAAACTCTCCTCACCACCGTCCTACAATGACCGATGCCTGGCTGCAGATCTGTCCTTCCTATGTACCAGATGACATAGGTGAGCACAGGGCAAGTATGACCACATCTGGTATATGACATCATGGGGGGGTCATGTGGTATATGACATCATGAGGGGGGTATGACATCATGGGGGGGTCATGTGGTATATGACATCATGGGGGGGTCATGTGATATATGACATCATGGGGGGGTCATGTGGTATATGACATCATGGGGGGGTAAATTACATCATGAGGTGGGTATGACATCATGGGGGGGTCATGTGGTATATGACATCATGGGGGGGTATATGACATCATGAGGGGGGTATGACATCATGGGGGGGGGTCATGTGGTATATGACATCATGGGGGGGTCATGTGATATATGACATCATGGGGGGGTCATGTGGTATATGACATCATGGGGGGGTCATGTGATATATGACATCATGAGGGGTCATGTGGTATATGACATCATGGGGGGTAAATGACATCATGAGGGGGGTATGACATCATGGGGGGGTCATGTGGTATATGACATCATGGGGGGGTATATGACATCATGAGGGGGTTATGACATCATGGGGGGGTCATGTGGTATATGACATCATGGGGGGGTATATGACATCATCATGGAGGGGGTATATGACATCATCGGGGGTATATGACATCATGGGGGGTGTATGACATCATCATGGGGGGATATGACATCATGGGTGGTATATGACATCATCATGGGGGGTGTATGACATCTTCAGGAGGGGTATATGACATCATCATGGGGGGTGTATGACATCATGGGTGTATGACATCATCATGGGGGGTGTATGACATCATCATGAGGGGTGTATGACATCATGGGGGGAGTATGACATCATGGGGGGTGTATGACATCATGGGGGGTGTATGACATCATGGGGGGAGTATGACATCATGGGGGGTGTATGACATCATGGGGGGTGTATGACATCATCATGGGGGGTGTATGACATCATCATGGGGGGGTGTCTCGCTGGAAGGACACATTTCGATGGCGGAGTCGCGTCGTTGGTCGATGAACACAGAATTTTCTCGGCTGATTTCTCTATAAAGGTCAGAGATGGAAGAGAGAAATGTCAGCGCCGGGGGGAGGGGGGGGAGGGGAGGGGGTCCCACGCCGATCACCCCGCCGTCCTTTTCACCGAGATCCCGCCCACTGCGCTGCTGAACGTTTCCTGCTCCCCCGCGCCATGCTATACATACATTATTCATGGAGAATGGCGGCACCCCGCCGTGACATCATCTTCCCTGACTGTCCCAAATCCGGTCCCGGCTGCGGAGAATCCTGGGGGGGGGGGGAGGCTAATCATCCGGAATGTGAGCTCATCCCACCATTGGCCATGTGTGGGGGGGACACGGCGGAGACATGCACCCCCTCCTATGTACGGAAACATTTACCCCCCCCCCCGTACGGAAGCACACACTTGAGAGGAGTACTGAGGCACGGGGCTGGGATGTTTTCAGGAATGTATGTACAGCATCCCTCTCAATAGCCGCAATCTGCCTACATTGCTTAGAGAAGCACAGAGACCCAGTGATGACATCACAGAGGTAAAACGACAATAAGAAGATGTGATTGATGAGGGGGAGGGGCAGATCATTGTTTCTTCATATCTCTGGGAGGAGATCAGGCGAGAAATCACGACCTTCGTCTACAGGACGCCAACCAGCGGGAGGAAATGGATTCTGTGTATGAAGCACAATCTATGGAGGAGGGCTACTTACCCTGGAGAGCGACCCACCCACCCACACAGACCTCCCCTAGTGGTGGAACCAATCGAGGAACTCCAGCGGGAGGGGAATAGATGTGGGGCGCCCATAGAGGAACTCGTCACATGAGAGCGCCCCCAACAAGGGACAGGAATGATGTGGGGCGCCCATAGAGGAACTCCCATCACATGAGAGCGCCCCCAACAAGGGACAGGAACGATGTGTGGGCGCCCCTAGAGGAACTCCGTCACATGAGAGCACCCCCAACAAGGGACAGGAATGATGTGTGGGCGCCCCTAGAGGAACTCCGTCACATGAGAGCGCCCCCAACAAGGGACAGGAACGATGTGGGGCGCCCATAGAGGAACTCGTCACATGAGAGCGCCCCCAACAAGGGACAGGAATGATGTGTGGGCGCCCCTAGAGGAACTCCCATCACATGAGAGCGCCCCCAACAAGGGACAGGAACGATGTGTGGGCGCCCCTAGAGGAACTCGTCACATGAGAGCGCCCCCAACAAGGGACAGGAACGATGTGGGGCGCCCATAGAGGAACTCGTCACATGAGAGCGCCCCCAACAAGGGACAGGAACGATGTGTGGGCGCCCCTAGAGGAACTCCCATCACATGAGAGCGCCCCCAACAAGGGACAGGAACGATGTGTGGGCGCCCATAGAGGAACTCGTCATATGAGAGCGCCCCCAACAAGGGACAGGAACGATGTGTGGGCACCCCTAGAGGAACTCCGTCACATGAGAGCGCCCCCAACAAGGGACAGGAATGATGTGTGGGCGCCCATAGAGGAACTCCGTCACATGAGAGCGCCCCCCTCTGGCTGCACACTTTGGGATCAATAGATGACACCTTCATGGTAGGACTGTGATCGTCTCCTAGGACTGTCAGCGACTTCTATAATATATTCTTAAATCAGGAAAACAAATGCACCTCATGGCCAGTAGTTGGCGCTCATAATCACAGATCATTCTAGTACACATGCAGCGCCCTGCTGGGCAGATAGGGGGCGCTAGCAGCCCGGGTGATAGTCAGAGGGGGTCAGATTGGGGTCAGGGCTGAGGCTCTGCAGATCAGCCCATTGATACTTCCTCCGATCTAGAGACTTGGAGAAGTTTCTAGAAGTCAGTGGGCGCAGGTGAGGAGGGGCCGGCCTACATGCTTAAAGGATTCAGACCAATCCCCAGGCAGGAGGCGTGGCATGGGGTTGGGACAGCCTTTAAGTAGGTTTGAGCATGCTCAGCAGCAGGAAGATGGAGTGAGAGGCTGAGATGCAGGGTGGGGAGGGGCCTACCTCCAGGCTGGGACATGGACAGGAGGATCAGCCAGTGTTACCAGTCCCTGGAGGGAGGACTACCTGGGGAGCCAGGAAAGGAGCCAGCCCAGCAGAAGGCTTGAAGGCAGCCACCTACCTACACCACCTCCCAGGACAGAAACTGAGTGGTCCTACACCCCCTGGGCCGGCTACGGGGACAAGAACATTCTGAGGGGAACCTACCTACACCACCTCCCAGGACAGAGACTGAGTGGTCCTACACCCCCTGGGCCAGCTACGGGGACAAGAGCATTCTGAGGGGAACCTACCTACATTACCTCCCAGGACAGAGACTGAGTGGTCCTACACCCCCTGGGCCGGCTACAGGGACAAGAGCATTCTGAGGGGAACCTACCTACACCACCTCCCAGGACAGAGACTGAGTGGTCCTACACCCCCTGGGCCGGCTACGGGGACAAGAACATTCTGAGGGGAACCTACCTACACCACCTCCCAGGACAGAGACTGAGTGGTCCTACACCCCCTGGGCCGGCTACGGGGACAAGAACATTCTGAGGGGAACCTACCTACACCACCTCCCAGGACAGAGACTGAGTGGTCCTACACCCCCTGGGCCGGCTACGGGGACAAGAACATTCTGAGGGGAACCTACCTACACCACCTCCCAGGACAGAGACTGAGTGGTCCTACACCCCCTGGGCCGGCTACGGGGACAAGAACATTCTGAGGGGAACCTACCTACACCACCTCCCAGGACAGAGACTGAGTGGTCCTACACCCCCTGGGCCGGCTACGGGGACAAGAGCATTCTGGGGGGAACCTGACCAGCTCCTCACCCGGGACTGTTCATCTGAAAGTGTCAGGCCCAGGGATTCCTCCAGACAGCGGGACAGGAGAGGCCTATCGGGGGTCCGGGGTGGTGCACCAGGAGAGGTCCTCCAGAGGAGAAGTTCCTATCTAGAGACTTGTCCTCAGTTGACCGTTCCTCGGGCATCCCATGTATCCCTCAAGCCCACCCAAGTTCCATTCCCCCGATAACATTTTTCAAGGACTGGTCACTGGCTGTGCAGGACTATAGGGGGACCCAAACCTTTCACGGCTCCTATGGGGGTAGCGCTACACACAGAATACGGCGAGTTGTGATGTCACCGTGACGTTTCTATACACCGACCCCATCCACGCCTCGCTCTGTTCCTATTGGATGAGTCGGCCTCACAGAGGACCAATCAACTCCCAGACCACGGGGTCCTGTCCCTTTAAGAGCGCCCCCCCCGCAGAGTTTCAGCGCTTGTTTGTAAGTCTGCAATCATATTCCCCATAAATAATAACAGCCCCTCCCCCCCCCCGTTATTCCATACGTCACCATTAATATTCCGCCATTAATACGCCAACAATTATCCGCCGCGGTCGGAGCGAAGCGCCCCCTCCCCCTCCCGTAATTACAGATCAGAGCGGGATGCGCGGACAATGGGAAATAATCAGGTTGTGATTTGTGCTCCCGGGATAATTACCGGAGAGCGGGGCCCCAGACAATGGCGCGATGGGAGGGGCCGCGGCACAGACGCCGTGATTGCGAGATTCTTCCTCGGCCCGCGGATTAGAGTCGTTCTGATTGAAGACAAATGCAATTATAGAGCCGAGTTCAACAATTCAAATTCCGAATCAAAGGCGGGATTAGGAGGAGAAATCAATTCCAGAGATTACAATGTACAGCATGGGGGGGGGGGGTCACTTAAAGGGGAAGCACCCCCCGTATTGTCAGACATTCTCTGCTATTCACATCAAACCTGCGCAGCGGCTGGGTGGTCAGCACCGGGGTCATCCAATCCCAAGCACAGCACCACCTGCATGGAGTTTGCATGTTCTCCCTGTGCCTGCCTGGAGTTTGCATGTTCTCCCCGTGCCTGCGTGGAGTTTGCATGTTCTCCCCGTGCCTGTGTGAAGTTTGCATGTTCTCCCTGTGCCTGCCTGAAGTTTGCATGTTCTTCCCGTGCCTGCCTGAAGTTTGCATGTTCTCCCTGTGCCTGCCTGAAGTTTGCATGTTCTTCCCGTGCCTGCCTGAAGTTTGCATGTTCTCCCCGTGCCTGCCTGGAGTTTACACGTTTTCCCCGTGCCTGCCTGGAGTTTGCACGTTCTCCCCGTGCCTGTGTGAAGTTTGTATGTTCTCCCCGTGCCTGCGTGAAGTTTGCACGTTCTCCCCGTGCCTGCCTGGAGTTCGCCTGTTCTCCCCGTGCCTGCCTGAAGTTTGCACATTCTCCCTGTGCCTGCATGTAGTTTGCACGTTCTCCCCGTGCCTGCGTGTAGTTTGCCTGTTCTCCCCGTGCCTGCCTGAAGTTTGCACGTTCTCCCCGTGCCTGCGTGGAGTTTGCATGTTCTCCCCGTGCCTGTGTGAAGTTTGTATGTTCTCCCCGTGCCTGCGTGAAGTTTGCACGTTCTCCCCGTGCCTGTGTGAAGTTTGTACGTTCTCCCCGTGCCTGCGTGAAGTTTGCACGTTCTCCCCGTGCCTGCGTGAAGTTTGCACGTTCTCCCCGTGCCTGCCTGGAGTTTGCATGTTCTCCCCGTGCCTGCCTGGAGTTTGCATGTTCTCCCCGTGCCTGCCTGGAGTTTGCATGTTCTCCCCGTGCCTGCCTGGAGTTTGCATGTTCTCCCCGTGCCTGCCTGGAGTTTGCATGTTCTCCCCGTGCCTGCCTGGAGTTTGCATGTTCTCCCCGTGCCTGCGTGAAGTTTGCACGTTCTCCCCGTGCCTGCCTGGAGTTTGCACGTTCTCCCCGTGCCTGCCTGGAGTTTGAATGTTCTCCCCGTGCCTGCCTGGAGTTTGCACGTTCTCCCCGTGCCTGCCTGGAGTTTGCATGTTCTCCCCGTGCCTGCCTTGAGTTTGCATGTTCTCCCCGTGTCTGCCTGGAGTTTGCATGTTCTCCCCGTGCCTGCCTGGAGTTTGCATGTTCTCCCCGTGTCTGCGTGAAGTTTTCACGTTCTCCCCGTGCCTGCGTGAAGTTTGCACGTTCTCCCCGTGCCTGCCTGGAGTTTGCATGTTCTCCCCATGCCTGCCTGGAGTTTGAATGTTCTCCCCGTGCCTGCCTGAAGTTTGCATGTTCTCCCCGTGCCTGCCTGGAGTTTGCATGTTCTCCCCGTGCCTGCCTGGAGTTTGCATGTTCTCCCCGTGCCTGCCTGGAGTTTGCATGTTCTCCCTGTGCCTGTGTTGGTTTCCTCCCACACTCCACAGACATGCTGGGAGGTGAATTGGCTCCTGTCTATATTGTCCCTAGTATATGTATGAATGTGAGTTAGGGACCTGTGCGCTCCTCGGGGGCGGGGCCTGAGGTGAATGTACAATATATATGTACAGCGCTGCGTACATTGATGGTGATATAGACGTTCCTGTAATAAATGATGCGTTTACTGTTCCGTATTTAGATTTGTAGATTCTTTGTCTGTAGATCAGTGAGGGGCCCATAGTGGCCCCAGCATCACATTGATCTGTTCACCGGCGGCTCTATGGACACTGTGGGCTCTATGTGTACTAAGCACAGCCATTGCTCCCATCAATCAGCCTCTTCATCCGTTCGATGCGAATCGGTAAACAAACGTTCATTGGTCCATTGTCTGTTGTGAACGATTGTTCATTCATTATGGGAAATACCACATTATGGCCACTAGGGGGGGCTGGGGAGCAGAGGAAACATATCTGAGATACAATGTAACAAATGAGGACGCAGGAGGGAATCCACGCACCAATGGAACGGATGGAGCTCATTCCCTCCAGTGTTCTCTGAATCGTTACATTGTATCTCAGGATTTCCTGCGCTCCTCAGCGCCATCTACTGGCCTGTGGCCCACAAGACATTCGTTCAGGAGAGGAAGTCGCCCGAAGGATGTTCGTTTTTGCCCAGAATGGATGAAGAGGCAGATTTTCTTGGCTTCCCCTCAGTGTTCCCCTTCCAGGTATTTATATCCTCCCCCCAGAGATCACAGGACTCCCCCCGACAATGCCGTCATCTATTGTTACCCAGGAAAGTCGTTGGGAAGGATTCGACCTCAAGATAGATTTCCAAAATGTTGCAGTTGTCACCAGAACAGGAAGTGGCAGCAGATCCTCCGATGGGGACACCTACAGTCCGCTCCATAAATATTGGGACATGGACACCATTCTAACATTTTTGGCTCTATACTCCACAATGGATTTGAAATGAAACAAACAAGATGTGCTTTAACTGCAGACTGTCAGCTTTCATTTGAGGGTATTTACATCCAAATCAGGTGAACGGTGTAGGAATGACAACAGTTTGCATAGGTGCCTCCCACTTGTTAAGGGATCAAAAGTAATGGGACAATTGGCTTCTCAGCTGTTCCATGGCCAGGTGTGTGTTATTCCCTCATTATCCCAATTACAATGAGCAGATAAAAGGTCCAGAGTTCATGTCAAGTGTGCTATTTGCATTTGGAATCTGTTGCTGTCAACTCTCAAGATGAGATCCAAAGAGCTGTCACTATCAGTGAAGCCATCATTAGGCTGAAAAAACAAAACAAACCCATCAGAGAGATAGCAAAAACATGAGGCGTGGCCAAAACAACTGCTTGGAACATTCTTAAAAAGAAGGAACGCATCGGTGAGCTCAGCAACACCAAAAGACCCGGAAGACCACGGAAAACAACTGTGGTGGATGAGCGAAGAATTCTTTCCCTGGTGAAGAAAACACCCTTCACAACAGTTGGCCAGATCAAGAACACTCTCCAGGAGGTAGGTGTATGTGTGTCAAAGTCACCAATCAAGAGAAGACTTCACCAGAGTGAATACAGAGGGTTCACCACAAGATGGAAACCATTGGTGAGCCTCAAACACAGGAAGGCCAGATTAGAGTTTGCCAAACGACATGTAAAAAAGCCTTCACAGTTCTGGAACAACATCCTATGGACAGATGAGACCGACATCAACTTGTACCAGAGTGATGGGAAGAGAAGAGTATGGAGAAGGAACTGCTCATGGTCCTCAGCATACCACCTCATCAGTGATCATGGTGGTGGTAGTGTCATGGCGTGGGCATGTATGGCTGCCAATGGAACTGCTTCTCTTGTATTTATTGATGATGTGACTGCTGACAGAAGCAGCCGGATGAATTGTGAAGTGTTTCGGGAATATTATCGGCTCATATTCAGCCAAATGCTTCACAACTCATTGGACGCTTCACAGTGCAGATGGACAATGACCCAAAGCAGACTGCAAAAGCAACCAAAGAAGTGGAATGTTCTGCAATGGCCAATCACCTGACCTGAATCCGATGGAGCATTTCACTTGCTGAAGACAAAACTGAAGGGAAAATGCCCCAAGAACAAGCAGGAACTGAAGACAGTTGCAGTAAAGGCCTGGCAGAGCATCACCAGGGATGACACCCAGCGTCTGGGGATGTCTATGCGTTCCACACTTCAGGCTGTCATTGACTGCAAAGGATTTGTAACCAAGTATTAAAAAGTGAAAGTTTGGTTTATGATTATTATTCTGTCCCGTTACTTTTGGTCCCTTAACAAGTGGGAGGCACCTATGCAAACTGTTGTCATTCCTACACCGTTCACCTGATTTGGATGTAAATACCCTCAAATTAAAGCTGACAGTCTGCAGTTAAAGCACATCTTGTTTGTTTCATTTCACATCCATTGTGGTGTATAGAGCCAAAAATGTTAGAATTGTGTCCATGTCCCAATATTTATGGACCTGACTGTATTTCAGGGACAAGTTTCTAGCTTCTTCCTTCTTTTGGGGGATTTCATATTGTGTTTCCAGAACAGGAAGTGAAGGAAATCTTCCCAGGGGGGGGCGCAGGAACATCAAAGAACCCCAAAAATTCGGCCTAAAGCTACTTTTATTTTTTGGATCAGATTTCTTTTATGCTGTCTGTGCGCGGGGAGATTTCTCATTTCCTGTCCGAGTGACAATGGCCACCGGGAAGATTTCTCTTCATTTCCTGTCCGAGTGACAATGGCCACCGGGAAGATTTCTCTTCATTTCCTGTCCGAGTGACAATGGCCACCGGGAAGATTTCTCTTCATTTCCTGTCCGAGTGATAATGGCCGCTGGGGAGATTTCTCTTCATTTCCTGTCTGAGTGATAATGGCCACCGGGGAGATTTCTCATTTCCTGTCCGAGTGATAATGGCTACCAGGGAGATTTCTCTTCATTTCCTGTCCGAGTGATAATGGCCGCTGGGGAGATTTCTCTTCATTTCCTGTCCGAGTGACAATGGCCGCCGGGGAGATTTCTCTTCATTTCCTGTCCGAGTGACAATGGCCGCCGGGAAGATTTCTCTTCATTTTCAGAACATATGGCGGGGGGGGGGATATAAAAGTGCAACAAAAACTGAATAAATACGCCCAAAAATCCACCGATATCGCCGGCAGAACCCAAATAACAATGAGGACAATGCTGACCCCGGGGGGGGGGGGGGGCCCTGGATGGATGGGTGATGTGGGGCCCCACGTATACTGCGGTCTCTGCCTCGTTTTCAGGGTCTCATTCTTGGGGTGCAGACATTTAGGGGTACACGCTCCCCGTCTGGCAGAGGTTCTCCCCTCCCCCGCTTCATCCAGTGACAGTATGTGGATCCATCCTCCTCTGTTGGCGGAGAAGAAATATGGCAGCCAATCGTTCATTAGCAGATGGATGGGCGTTCCCGCCAACCCCACCGACCAATTGTAACGTGTCGCCGTGATAACGAGCATTCTGATGAACAGACGCCACCATGGGAGCGCCGCGACCTTCCGAATCCCCATCCCCCACCCAGAAGAACAAATCACTTGTTGGCCCGAGGGGTGGATCTCAGTCAGCCGATACCACGTCCACCATTACTCCGCGTCCACCATTACACCACGTCCACCGTTACCCCGCGTCCACCGTTACCCCGCGTCCACCGTTACCCCGCGTCCACCGTTACCCCGCGTCCACCGTTACCCCGCGTCCACCGTTACCCCGAGTCCACCGTTACCCCGAGTCCACCGTTACCCCGAGTCCACCGTTACCCCGCGTCCACCGTTACCCCGAGTCCACCGTTACCCCGCGTCCACCGTTACCCCGAGTCCACCGTTACCCCGCGTCCACCGTTACCCCGAGTCCACCGTTACCCCGAGTCCACCGTTACCCCGAGTCCACCGTTACCCCGCGTCCACCGTTACACCGCGTCCACCGTTACTCTGCGTCCCCCGTTACACCGCGTCCACCGTTACCCCGCGTCCACCGTTACACCGCGTCCACCGTTACTCCGCGTCCACCGTTACTCCGCGTCCACCGTTACCCCGCGTCCACCGTTACACCGCGTCCACCGTTACTCCGCGTCCACCGTTACCCCGCGTCCACCGTTACCCCGAGACCACCGTTACCCCGAGTCCACCGTTACACCGCGTCCACCGTTACCCCGAGTCCACCGTTACACCGCGTCCACCGTTACTCTACGTCCACCGTTACCCGCGTCCACCGTTACTCTACGTCCACCGTTACCCCGCGTCCACCGTTACACCACGTCCACCAGTATATCCTCAGACAGGACAACAGCCGGGATTGTACAGATCCAAATCTTCCATCAATCACAACACACAGAAATCAACCGAATGTCGCTGATATTTAATGATGGAGGAGATTTGTGGAGGGGGGGAGGGGGGGCTGGTATCTGCTGATCTCCTCTTTGCTGCCATTCCTCACTTCTATAAATCTGAAAATACAACAAAATCTTCAGACGGGAAATTCTGAGCCCATCGACTTCGATATTTCCGTGCTGTAAATTGGTGGCGAAATGTCAGTGTGAGAGCGGAGCGACCCCTGCTGGGGGGAAATCGTCATTACAACCGGAGACCCTCCGAAACCCGAATTCATCATCATCATAATCCTCTATAATAATCATTTACCCCAAAATACACCCCTCTGTATACCTCTACACCCCTCTGTATACTCTACACCCCCCTATACACCTCTACACCCCCCTATATACCTCTACACCCCCCTATATACCTCTACACCCCCCTATACACCTCTACACCCCCCTATACACCTCTACACCCCTCTGTATACTCTACACCCCTCTATACACCTCTACACCCCGCTATATACCTCTACACCCCTCTATATACCTCTACACCCCCCTATACACCTCTACACCCCGCTATACACCTCTACACCCCCCTATATACCTCTACACCCCCCTATACACCTCTACACCCCCCTATATACCTCTACACCCCTCTATATACCTCTACACCCCCCTATATACCTCTACACCCCCCTATACACCTCTACACCCCGCTATACACCTCTACACCCCCCTATATACCTCTACACCCCTCTATACACCTCTACACCCCGCTATATACCTCTACACCCCCCTATATACCTCTACACCCCCCTATACACCTCTACACCCCGCTATACACCTCTACACCCCCCTATATACCTCTACACCCCTCTATACACCTCTACACCCCCCTATACACCTCTCCACCCCCCTATATACCTCTACACCCCCCTATACACCTCTACACCCCGCTATATACCTCTACACCCCCCTATATACCTCTACATCCCTCTATACACCTCTACACCCCCCTATACACCTCTACACCCCCCTATACACCTCTCCACCCCCCTATATACCTCTACACCCCCCTATATACCTCTACACCTTCCTATACACCTCTACACCCCGCTATACACCTCTACACCCCCCTATACACCTCTCCACCCCCCTATACACCTCTACACCCCCCTATACACCTCTACACCCCGCTATACACCTCTACACCCCCCTATACACCTCTCCACCCCCCTATATACCTCTACACCCCCCTATATACCTCTACACCCCCCTATATACCTCTACATCCCTCTATACACCTCTACACCCCCTATATACCTCTACACCCCCCTATATACCTCTACACCCCCCTATACACCTCTACACCCCGCTATACACCTCCCACCCCCCTATACACCTCTACACCCCCCTATATACCTCTACACCCCCCTATACACCTCTACACCCCCCTATACACCTCTCCACCCCCCTATATACCTCTACACCCCCCTATATACCTCTACACCCCCCTATACACCTCTACACCCCGCTATACACCTCTACACCCCCCTATACACCTCTACACCCCCCTATATACCTCTACACCCCCCTATATACCTCTACACCCCCCTATATACCTCTACATCCCTCTATACACCTCTACACCCCCTATATACCTCTACACCCCCCTATATACCTCTCCACCCCCCTATACACCTCTACACCCCTCTATATACCTCTCCACCCCCCTATATACCTCTACACCCCCCTATATACAGTCTACACCCCCTATACACCTCTACACCCCCCTATACACCTCTCCACCCCCCTATATACCTCTACACCCCCCTATATACCTCTACACCCCCCTATACACCTCTACACCCCGCTATACACCTCTCCACCCCCTATATACCTCTACACCCCCCTATATACCTCTACACCCCCTATACACCTCTACACCCCTCTATATACCTCTACACCCCGCTATATACCTCTACACCCCCCTATATACCTCTACACCCCTCTATACACCTCTACACCCCCCTATACACCTCTACACCCCCTATATACCTCTACACCCCGCTATATACCTCTACACCCCTCTATACACCTCTACACCCCTCTACACCCCGTCTATACACCTCTACACCCCTCTGTATACTCTACACCCCTCTATACACCTCTACACCCTCTATATACCTCTCCACCCCTCTATACACCTCTACACCCCCCTATACACCTCTACACCCCCTATACACCTCTACACCCCTCTATATACCTCTACACCCCTCTATATACCTCTACACCCCGCTATATACCTCTACACCCCGCTTATACCTCTACACCCCCCTATATACCTCTACACCCCCCTATATACCTCTACACCCCTCTATACACCTCTACATCCCTCTATATACCTCTACACCCCCCTATACACCTCTACACCCCTCTATACACCTCTACACCCCTCTATACACCTCTCCACCCCCCTATATACCTCTCCACCCCTCTATATACCTCTACACCCCGCTATACACCTCTACACCCCTCTATACACCTCTACACCCCTCTATACACCTCTACACCCCTCTATACACCTCTACACCCCTCTATACACCTCTCCACCCCCTATATACCTCTCCACCCCTCTATATACCTCTACACCCCTCTATATACCTCTACACCCCTCTAGTATACCTCTACACCCCGCTATATACCTCTACACCCCTCTATATACCTCTACACCCCCCTATATACCTCTACACCCCTCTATACACCTCTACACCCCCTATACACCTCTACACCCTCTATACACCTCTACACCCCTCTATATACCTCTACACCCCTCTATATACCTCTCCACCCCTCTATACACCTCTACACCCCCCTATATACCTCTCCACCCCTCTATACACCTCTACACCCCTCTATACCCCCTATACACCTCTACACCCCCCTATATACCTCTACACCCCTCTATACACCTCTACACCCCCCTATACACCTCTACACCCCCCTATATACCTCTACACCCCGCTATATACCTCTACACCCCTCATTATACCTCTACACCCCGCTATATACCTCTACACCCCCCTATATACCTCTACACCCCTCTATATACCTCTATACACCTCTACACCCCCCTATATACCTCTCCACCCCTCTATACACCTCTACACCCTCTATACACCTCTACACCCCGCTGTATACCTCTACACCCCTCTATATACCTCTACACCCCTCTATATACCTCTACACCCCCCTATATACCTCTACACCCCTCTATATACCTCTACACCCCTCTATATACCTCTACACCCCTCTATACACCTCTACACCCCTCTCTATACCTCTACACCCCCCTATATACCTCTACACCCCCCTATATACCTCTACACCCCTCTGTATACCTCTACACCCCCCTATATACCTCTACACCCCTCTATATACCTCTACACCCCTCTATATACCTCTACACCCCTCTATATACCTCTACAAACCCCTCTATATACCTCTACACCCCCCTATATACCTCTCCACCCCCCTATATACCTCTACACCCCTCTATACACCTCTACATCCCCCTATATACCTCTACACCCCTCTATATACCTCTACAAACCCTCTATATACCTCTACACCCCCCTATATACCTCTACACCCCTCTATATACCTCTACAAACCCCTCTATATACCTCTACACCCCCCTATATACCTCTACACCCCTCTATATACCTCTACACCCCTCTATACACCTCTACACCCCTCTGTATACTCTACACCCCCCTATATACCTCTACACCCCTCTGTATACTCTACACCCCCCTATATACCTCTACACCCCTCTGTATACTCTACACCCCTCTATATACCTCTACACCCCTCTATATACCTCTACACCCCCCTATATACCTCTACACCCCCCTATATACCTCTACACCCCTCTATATACCTCTACACTCCCCTATATACCTCTACACCCCCCTGTATACCTCTACACCCCGCTATATACCTCTACACCCCCCTATATACCTCTACACCCTGCTGTATACCTCTACACCCCTCTATATACCTCTACACCCCCCTATATACCTCTACACCCCTCTATATATCTCTACACCCCACTACACCCCTCTATATATCTCTACACCCCTCTATATACCTCTACACCCCTCTATATACCTCTACACCCCTCTATATATCTCTACACCCCACTACACCCCTCTATATACCTCTACACCCCTCTATATATCTCTACACCCCACTACACCCCTCTATATATCTCTACACCCCACTACACCCCTCTATATATCTCTACACCCCACTACACCCCTCTATATACCTCTACACCCCTCTATATACCTCTACACCCTCCTATATACCTCTACACCCCTCTATATACCTCTACACCCCTCTATATACCTCTACACCCCGCTATATACCTCTACACCCCTCTATATACCTCTACACCCCTCCAAATACCTCTACACCTCTCTATATACCTCTACACCCCACTACAACCCTCTATATACCTCTACACCCCACTACAACCCTCTATATACCTCTACACCCCTCTATATACCTCTACACCCCGCTATATACCTCTACACCCCTCTATATACCTCTACACCCCTCCAAATACCTCTACACCCCTCTATATATCTCTACACCCCCCTATATACCTCTACACCCCTCTATATACCTCTACACCCCTCTACACCAGGGTCCAGGGTTGGCTGCTGCCATGTCAAGTCAGGAATGTCTTCGGATGCACCCCATTCCTACTGCAAGCACCCAGCTGCATCACAGGGACTGGTGGGAGGGCTCATTGCCCCCCAATATCTGCCATGTTAGCAGGACCTGAGTTTATTGAGACAGAACTTTGAGGATGTCACATGTGTACCTTACCCACTATGCACTTTTACCCTCCCCCTTCTCTTCGGATACTGCTTCTGTTGCACCTTTCCCCTACACTGTATGCTGGTTTATTGGAACCACCAATAAGTGCACCAACATGTCATAAAGAGCCCCGACGATAGGCGGCAGAAGAACCACTTAACAGACTGCCCCTCTGGGGTCGCCTCACACATTGCCCCTCTGGGGTCACCTCACACATTGCCCCTCCTTTTATAAATGATTCTTGTATTGCAGGCATTGTGGTTCATTCGATTTAGCTGACTAAATGAATCAGTCAGGCATTCCCTGATGTGCCATTGACCCTCCGACAGTACAGCTCCTCATTCTGCAGCTCAAGCCTCAATACTGCCCCCTGCTGCACCCACCATGGCATTGCTCCAGTTTATGCTGATCTGGAACCCAAGTGTAACTTTTAGCATCCGTCATCCTGTATGCTGAGAGTGTCACCATCATTGTGGAGTCAACCTCATGTTCGCTTTATCTCCTTCACTCCGTGACAATACATGAGCTCGTCACCGACTTGCGTGCCGCCGGTCTCTCTGTCAGTGTTGCTGCTGATTGCCAAGTATTACTTCCAGTGAGCGTCATGTCATGTCATACACCCAACCCGGTGTGGCAGAGCAGCTGAGGGTGTGCAGCAGCTTGAGGCAAAGAACAGGGGACCCATTCTATGCAGTGGCTCCTACAGAGGCAGCGCCAGGCTTCGAAGACCTTCCATGCCCCAGCAGTGCAGAAAAAAGTGTAATCTATCCACCACACAAGGCGAATGGGAGCGTCATACGGGGGGGGGGGGCACTGTGGGCCATTGTACAAGGTTGGGGCTGGGGGTCACCTTTACAAGGTTGGGGGGGGCACTGTGGGCCATTGTACAAGGTTGGGGCTGGGGGTCACCTTTACAAGGTGGGGGGGGGGGGCACTGTGGGCCATTGTACAAGGTTGGGGCTGGGGGTCACCTTTACAAGGTTGGGGGGGGCACTGTGGGCCATTAGACAAGGTTGGGGCTGGGGGTCACCTTTACAAGGTTGGGGGGGGGCACTGTGGGCCATTATACAAGGTTGGGGGGGGCACTGTGGGCCATTATACAAGGTTGGGGCTGGGGGTCACCTTTACAAGGTTGGGGCTGGGGGTCACCTTTACAAGGTGGGGGGGGGGGCACTGTGGGCCATTGTACAAGGTTGGGGCTGGGGGTCACCTTTACAAGGTTGGGGCTGAGGGTCACCTTTACAAGGTGGGGGGGGGGCACTGTGGGCCATTGTACAAGGTTGGGGCTGGGGGTCACCTTTACAAGGTTGGGGCTGGGGGTCACCTTTACAAGGTGGGGGGGGGGGGCACTGTGGGCCATTGTACAAGGGTTGGGGCTGGGGGTCACCTTTACAAGGTTGGGGCTGAGGGTCACCTTTACAAGGTGGGGGGGGGGCACTGTGGGCCATTGTACAAGGTTGGGGCTGGGGGTCACCTTTACAAGGTTGGGGGGGGCACTGTGGGCCATTAGACAAGGTTGGGGCTGGGGGTCACCTTTACAAGGTGGGGGGGGGCACTGTGGGCCATTATACAAGGTTGGGGCTGGGGGTCACCTTTACAAGGTTGGGGGGGGCACTGTGGGCCATTATACAAGGTTGGGGCTGGGGGTCACCTTTACAAGGTTGGGGGGGGCACTGTGGGCCATTATACAAGGTTGGGGCTGGGGGTCACCTTTACAAGGTTGGGGGGGGGCACTGTGGGCCATTATACAAGGTTGGGGCTGGGGGTCACCTTTACAAGGTTGGGGGGGGCACTGTGGGCCATTATACAAGGTTGGGGCTGGGGGTCACCTTTACAAGGTTGGGGGGGGGCACTGTGGGCCATTATACAAGGTTGGGGCTGGGGGTCACCTTTACAAGGTTGGGGGGGGGCACTGTGGGCCATTATACAAGGTTGGGGTCACTTGGTTTGGAAGCAGGTTCGGGGACTCTGCTGTTGACTTGGTGGCCTGTAGGGGATGAAGTTTCTGGAGGGGGCTGGAGGATGGGGTGGGGGGCAATGTGGGCGATTATATACGGTTGGGGGGGCTGTCTTTCCTGTGACATCCCGTTCCGTGTCTTCCCTGTGACACCCCGCTCCATGTCTTCTCTTTGACGCCCCGCTCCGTGTCTTTGCTGTCACATCCCGCTCTGTGTCTTCCCTGTGACATCCCGCTCCGTGTCTTCCCTGTGACGTCCCGCTCCGTGTCTTCCCTGTGACGTCCCGCTCCGTGTCTTCCCTGTAACGTCCCGCTCCGTGTCTTCCCTGTGACGTCCCGCTCCGTGTCTTCCCTGTGACGTCCCGCTCCGTGTCTTCCCTGTAACGTCCCGCTCCGTGTCTTCCCTATGACATCCCGCTTCGTGTCTTCGCTGTCACGTCCAGCTCCGTGTCTTCCCTGTGACATCCCGCTCCGTGTCTTCGCTGAAAAATCCCGCTCCGTGTCTTTGCTGTCACATCGCGCTCCGTGTCTTCCCTGTGACATCCCGCTCCGTGTCTTCGCTGTCACGTCCAGCTCCGTGTCTTCCCTGTGACATCCCGCTCCGTGTCTTCGCTGAAAAATCCCGCTCCGTGTCTTTGCTGTCACATCCCGCTCCGTGTCTTCGCTGTGACACCCCGCTCCGTGTCTTCGCTGTGACACCCCGCTCCGTGTCTTTGCTGTGACATCCCGCTCCGTGTCTTCGCTGTGACATCCCGCTCCGTGTCTTCGCTGTGACATCCCGCTCCGTGTCTTTGCTGTGACATCCCGCTCTGTGTCTTCGCCGTCACATCCCGCTCCGTGTCTTCGCTGTGACATCCCGCTCTGTGTCTTCGCCGTCACATCCCGCTCTGTGTCTTCGCTGTCACGGGGACGGGGTCTGTGTTGGGAGACGGGGGCGGGGTCTCTGTTGGGAGACGTGCTGTGTTACTCGGGGGCGGGGTCTGTGTTGGGAGATATGCTGTTACTCGGGGGCGGGGTCTGTGTTGGGAGAAGTGCTGTGTTACTCGGTGGCGGGGTCCGTGTTGGGAGACGTGCTGTTACTCGGGGGCGGGGTCCGTGTTGGGAGACGTGCTGTGTTACTCGGGGGCGGGGTCCGAGTTGGGAGACGTGCTGTGTTACTCGGGGGCGGGGTCCGTGTTGGGAGACGTGTTGTTACTCGGGGGCGGGGTCCGTGTTGGGAGACGTGCTGTTACTCGGGGGCGGGGTCCGTGTTGGGAGACGTGCTGTGTTACTCGGGGGCGGGGTCCGTGTTGGGAGACGTGCTGTGTTACTCGGGGGCGGGGTCCGTGTTGGGAGACGTGCTGTGTTACTCGGGGGCGGGGTCCGTGTTGGGAGACGTGCTGTGTTACTCGGGGGCGGGGTCCGTGTTGGGAGACGTGTTGTTACTCGGGGGCGGGGTCCGTGTTGGGAGACGTGCTGTGTTACTCGGGGGCGGGGTCCGTGTTGGGAGACGTGTTGTTACTCGGAGGCGGGGTCCGTGTTGGGAGACGTGCTGTTACTCGGGGGCGGGGTCCGTGTTGGGAGACGTGCTGTGTTACTCGGGGGCGGGGTCCCTGTTAGGAGACGTGCTGTTACTCGGGGGCGGGGTCCGTGTTGGGAGACGTGCTGTTACTCGGGGGCGGGGTCCGTGTTGGGAGACGTGCTGTGTTACTCGGGGGCGGGGTCCGTGTTGGGAGACGTGCTGTGTTACTCGGGGGCGGGGTCCGTGTTGGGAGACGTGCTGTTACTCGGGGCGGGGTCCGTGTTGGGAGACGTGTTGTTACTCGGGGGCGGGGTCCGTGTTGGGAGACGTGCTGTGTTACTCGGGGGCGGGGTCCGTGTTGGGAGACGTGTTGTTACTCGGGGGCGGGGTCCGTGTTGGGAGACGTGCTGTTACTCGGGGGCGGGGTCCGTGTTGGGAGACGTGCTGTTACTCGGGGGCGGGGTCCGTGTTGGGAGACGTGCTGTTACTCGGGGGCGGGGTCCGTGTTGGGAGGCGTGCTGTGTTACTCGGGGGCGGGGTCCGTGTTGGGAGACGTGCTGTGTTACTCGGGGGCGGGGTCCGTGTTGGGAGACGTGCTGTGTTACTCGGGGGCGGGGTCCGTGTTGGGAAACGTGCTGTTACTCGGGGGCGGGGTCCGTGTTGGGAGACGTGCTGTTACTCGGGGGCGGGGTCCGTGTTGGGAGACGTGCTGTTACTCGGGGGCGGGGTCCGTGTTGGGAGACGTGCTGTGTTACTCGGGGGCGGGGTCCGTGTTGGGAGACGTGCTGTTACTCGGGGGCGGGGTCCGTGTTGGGAGACGTGCTGTTACTTGGGGGCGGGGTCCGTGTTGGGAGACGTGCTGTGTTACTCGGGGCGGGGTCCGTGTTGGGAGACGTGCTGTTACTCGGGGGTGGGGTCCGTGTTGGGAGACGTG